>NC_058031.1:24268478-24318478 GCF_019176455.1 Solea senegalensis
CATGACATCCTGCTGCTTCCAGCCAATCATGATGCAGCACATCACCACAGTCTCCGCCTCCTCTTCCTCCTCCTGTCCTCCAGGGAGCGCTCGCTCGCTCGCTCTCTCACTCCGCCGGCTGATTTGGGATCATTTTTACACGTAGTTGAATTTTCAGAATTGTACTGATGATTGTGTGTGTAGCGGGATGTTAGCGATGGGCTAACAGAACAGGTGTAGCTGTATGCTAAGCTAGCATGTAGCGAACGTTGTTATCCATGTGTGGCAGCAGCATCGCCCTCTAGTGGCCACTCTTGTCAAGACTCTAACGCTAACTCTCATTCTGATGCCGGCAGCCATTTTAAGTTGCTAATGATGTAATTTGTGTTGTAAAGCTACTTCCTGCTATCACTGCTAAGAAGTAGCATTACAGTTAGCTTCAATGCACTCCCACTGACAGCCTGTTTGTGAGGAACGCTAACATTGCTAAGTGTAACAGTACAAGCTCCTGTAGGCTATGTTAGCGTGCTTTTTTTTAGCAAGCAAGCTAGCTATCACCTGAAGTCTTAATGCACTTAGCTCCTGGTCTTCCTGGTAGCGGTTAGCTGCTGACAATGGAAGCTACATGAGGGACATTGTCCTGGTAACGGATAGCAGCTAACAGTAGAAGCTAACTGTTAGCAGGCAACAGTGGAAACTACATGAGAAACATTGATGATGTTGATGCTAAGCTAACAGCAGCACACACATGGTGCTAGCACAGACGTGTAGCTCCCCCTGGTGGTCATGTGAGGAGTGAGGAATGCTAATAAGCGCGCAAGCTAACACCTCATGTCTTATGTTTTAAAGTTAGCTTAGCCAATGTTAGCTCACTTTCACAGCAGCAAATCATGTGACCAACACACACTCACACTCTGTAACTCCTCCCTCTCTCTCTCTCCATGTCGTCTTCCTCTCTTCTTCATCACCTTCATCATCATGGACTTATTTAGCTGCATGTTTAATTGACCACAACCAAATATCATCATAGAGAAAAGGTGAAAATAAAGGAGAGAAAAGATAGAAAACTGTCAAACTTACCCTTAAATGATTATTATTGTTGTTATTATTAATAATAATATAAGTTTGTTTTATTTTATTTTCTCATTTGGGATGAAAATACCTTTTTTTTCTTGGAATAAAAAGGAAAATGTTTCTGAAACAAATGTTGGGCGTTTTATTGTTTGTCCTCACTGCCGTCCCCACTATGAAGACGTGTCTCTCTGTGTGATGTCATCAGTGGACATCCTGCAGCAGATTCAATCTGATTTTTAAGATTTGCACACCAAGGAAAATCAAATAAATGAATCTTATACTTTAGTGAAACAGAAATAATGTATTTATTTTCATTCATTCATTCATTCATTCATCTGTTTATTATTAGAACATGATGAGAAACTAATGAATACATGAAGTCAATCAGTGGTCATCATGGATACCGAAACCTGGTCCTAATGAGCCAGAACCTTATTTCTGAGGAACTGGTTTAGGGCTAAGATTTGAACCGTGGTGAGGTTAAAGTTAGGGTTAGTTATGGGTTAGTATGTGTTCAGGGCCGGCTCTTGGCATAGGCGATATAGGCGGTCGCCACCGGAGAGCAATCTCGCCTAGGGCACAAAATTAGGTAGAGCCGGCCCTGTATGTGTTACACCCTCAGATACAAATTCATAAAGCTTTAAAACACAACCAACAGCCAATAGGGATCCTCGCCTTCATCCGCGAATGAACAAGGAAGTGTTTGTGCGTTGGCAGAACAGAGAGGTGGATGAGGAGGTCTCACTCTGACTGTTTATTCAGAGCTTAATTACAAAGTTCCTGAATGGTGCTGGAAAAGCAACGACACGTGTCATATACACAAGAGTTGGTATAAAATAATAAAAAATTTACATTAAGTATACACAGGGGAGATGGCTGTTAAAGTTCACAGCTGTATAGTTATATAGGAACAGGCAGGAACGATGATCAGCACACTGTGGAGACATCTTATTCTCCAGTCCAGATCCTCGTCCACAGCTGCTCTGACCACCACAGACTTCACACTGCTAAAATTAACTGTAATATTTGCATCGTTGTTATAAATACTAATATTCGTGGTTGTTTTCGTTCCTGTTTTTTCGCTCAGAGTGATACCTCCTGTCAGATTCTCTTACTTCCTGAACACCTCAGTTCCTCCACGCAGAGTTTTTTTTTCCACTCAGGTGTTCGTGGCGGTTCCCACCGCAGGTTCAACTCTCACCTCTGACTCACACCCGTACACACTGACTGCAGCCCGACGGACAATCGAACCGCCACACCATTGCTCGGGCTGGGTGAGAATCGTGAGCTGGGGCTATCTGTGGGGCTAGCGCAGTGTTAGCAGAGCCGCAGCGGGGCGAAGGTTCGGTGCCGCCGGCAGAAGGAGCAGCATGGGCGCCGGGAACCACAGCCAGGCGCTGGCAGAGAAACCAGCGACCCGGAGTCAGAACGAAGGTGAGCGGTGCCGAGAGCTCGACATGGTCCGCTGTGACCCGGGTACAGAGAGCAGCAGCAAGGCAGGTGTGAAAGAGTTGACGTCCGTGTCCGTGTCCGTATCCGTGACAACAAGTTATAGTCAACGATGGACGTGAGCTGAACACTTCCTGTAGCTAGTCACTGTTAGCTCTATTAGCTCATTTAACACTGTTAGCTCATGTTAGCACTGTTAAGACTGTTAGCTCCTGTAACACTGTTAAGACTGTTAGCTCATGTTAGCACTGTAAAGACTGTTCGCTCATGTTAGCACTGTTAACACTGTTAGCTCCTGTAACACTGTTATCAATTTTAGCTCCTGTAACACTGTTAGCTCCTGTAACACTGAGTATAATTAAGTGTGTGAGTGTAATTTAACTTCTGTTAGCTCAGTGGTTTTCAATTATTTTCTGTCATGCCCCCAGAGGACAGAATTTCCTTCATGCCCCAAATTGAAATACAATTGAGAACCTGATCATATTAATTTATCTCTATAAACCACTGTATGAGTTGTCCTGCCCTGCCTCTCGCCCCTGACACCTCACCTTGCTCCCACTATTTGAGAAGTATTGTGTTAGCTTGTGTGGTGTTAATGAGAACATGAATTGTCTGTGTGTGTGTGTGTTTTGTGTGTGTGTGTGTGTGTGTGTGTGTCTGTCTGTCTGTCTGTTTATTCTTGTATGTATATCTTTGTGAGGACATTTTGTCTGATCCCCATCTTTAAAGGTTTTTTTTGCAGGTTAAGTCCTGGTTTTAGGGTTAGAAGTGGGTTTAGTTAACTGGTAACCCTAGTTACTTGGTTACCGGTGGAGACTTTTGAAATCACTGCTCTTTTAATTTTATAAGCTGAGTTTCCTGTGATGTGACTGGCTGAGGAAGATGTGGTTCTGCTCGTCCTTTATTCATGTATTCATCAGTTATGATCACACGTTTACTCTGTCGTCAAATACAGGTGCTGGTCATATAATTAGAATATCATCAAAAAGTTGATTTATGTCAGTAATTCCATTCAAAAAGTAAAACTTGTATATTGTATTCATTCATTACACACAGACTGATATATTTCAAATGTTTATTCATTTTAATTTTGATGATTATTACTTACAACTAATGAAAATCCCAAATTCAGTATCTCAGAAAATTAGAATATCACTTAAGACCAATACAAAAAAAGGTTTTTTAGAAATGTTGGCCAACTGAAAAGTATGAACATGGAAAGTATGAGCATGTACAGCACTCAATACTTAGTTGGGGCTCCTTTTGCCTGAAATACTGCAGCAGTGCGGCGTGGCAGGGAGTCGATCAGTCTGTGGCACTGCTCAGGTGTTATGAGAGCCCAGGTTGCTCTAATAGTGGCCTTCAGCTCTTCTGCATTGTTAGGTCTGGTGTATCGCATCTTCCTCTTTACAATACCCCATAGATTTTCTATGGGGTTCAGGTCAGGTGAGTTTGACCAATTAAGAACAGGGATACCATGGTCCTTAAACCAGGTACTGGTAGCTTTGGCACTGTGTGCAGGTGCCAAGTCCTGTTGGAATATGAAATCTGCATCTCCATAAAGTTGGTCAGCAGCAGGAAGCATGAAGTGCTCTAAAACTTCCTGGTAGATGGCTGCGTTGACCCTGGACCTTAGAAAACACACTGGTGTTGGTCCCAAGTACTTTACACTGGACTTCAAGCAACGTGGATTGTGTGCCTCTCCTCTCTTCCTCCAGACTCAGGGACCTTGATTTCCAAAGGAAATGCAAAATTTACTTTCATCAGAGAACATAACTTTGGACCACTCAGCAGCAGTCCAGTCCTTTTTGTCTTTAGCCCAGGCGAGACACTTCTGACGCTGTCTCTTGTTCAAGAGTGGCTTGACACAAGGGATGCAACAATCTACTGTGATTATAGATGATCAATATCTCATTCAAACCAGTATAATGTAAATCAAAAGAACATTCAATCAATACTTTGTACATTGATACTCTGGTCAGTACTCTGGTCAGTACTTTGGTCAGTACTTTGGTCAGTACTCTGATCAATAGTCTGGTCAGTATTCTGATCAATACTCTGGTCAGTACACGTTTAACAAGTGTTTGTTTGTTTGTTCACAGTCAACAGGAAGTTGAAGTACGCCAGTTTGGCTGTGCTGGTCATCCAGAACGCCTCACTCATCCTCAGCATCAGATATGTCCGCACGTTGCCCGGCGACCGTTTCTTCACCACGTCGGCGGTGGTCATGGCCGAAGTCCTGAAGGTCCTGACGTGTGTGATCATCATCCTGCTGGAGAAGAGACGTGAGTCCAGTTAGAGGGGGGCAGGGCTACAGAAGCATGACATGATGACATCACCTCTCTGTCTCTGCATATGTCCATGTGTCTCTGCGTGCGTCCGTGTGTGTCTGTGTGTCTCTGCGTCCGTCCATGTGTCTCTGTGTGTCTCTGTGTGCGTCTCTGTGTGTCTCTGTGTGCGCCGTGTGTGTCTGTGTGTCTCTGCGTGTATGCGTGCATCGCTGCCTGCGTCCGTGTGTCTCTGCGTGTGTCCGTGTGTCCACAGTGAACGTGAAGGAGACGTCATTGTTCCTCGTGGACGCCGTGCTGGTCCAGTACAAAGACACTCTGAAGATGGCGGTGCCGTCGCTCATCTACACGCTGCAGAACAACCTTCAGTACATCGCCATCTCTAACCTGCCAGCCGCCACCTTCCAGGTTAGAGGTCACGCGGTCTGCTGAAGACATTAAAGGGACAGTTCAGGGTTTTTAGCGTGGCTGGGTTCAGATCACATGTTTGTGTTGACATCATAGATCTTCACCACACTCTGTTGTCTGACGTGTTTGTTTTCGTTCTCTGGCTCGGGTTGTCATCAGGTGACCTATCAGCTGAAGATCCTCACCACAGCTCTCTTCAGTGTCCTGATGCTCAGGAAAACTCTGACCAGAGTCCAGTGGGTTTCACTGCTGCTGCTCTTTATGGGAGTGGCCATCGTTCAGGTGAGTCACCACACACACATACACACACACACTGTTGGTTTCACTCACTTACTCTCTCCCTCTCCTCCCCCCGCCACCAGGTGCAGCAGGAGGGAAATAAGGAGGCATCGGTGTCGGATGCGTCTAACCAGAACTATGTGGTGGGTCTGGTTGCCGTGGTGATCAGCTGCTTGTCGTCGGGCTTCGCCGGCGTCTACTTTGAGAAGATCCTGAAGGGAAGCTCCGCCTCCGTGTGGGTGAGGAACGTGCAGCTGGGGATCTTCGGCACGTCGCTCGGCATGCTGGGACTGTGGTGGAACGACGGCGCCGCCGTGGCCGAGCACGGCTTCCTGTTTGGCTACACCAACATGGTGTGGTGCGTCATCTTCAACCAGGCGTTCGGCGGCCTCCTGGTTGCCGTGGTGGTGAAGTACGCTGACAACATCCTGAAGGGCTTCGCCACGTCCTTCTCCATCATCGTCTCCACGGTGATGTCCATCTATCTGTTCGCCTTCCACGTGGACCTGCTCTTCACGGCGGGGGCGGGGCTTGTCATTGGGGCCGTCTACATGTACAGTCTCCCTAAAGCACCTGGTGGTGGCAGTGGCTCCTCCTCCTCCCCCCCCTCCACCTCCTCCTCTTCCACAGCAGCGAGTACAAAAGGAGGCGACGAGCTGGAGGCGTTTCTGCCAAAGTCAGTGCTGGTGAAGTGATTCTCTCTCTCTCTCTCTCTCTCTCTCTCTCTCTCTCTCTCTCACTCTCTCTCTCTCTTTCTTGTGACATCTCCTGGTAGTGCCACTTCCTGTCTTCTCTCTGTGGGGTCAGAGGTCAGTTCCTGAGGTTCTTTCCCTCCTCCTGAATCTGAGGAGGAGGAGACTTTGTTTTCCTCTGGGGTTTTTTTCTTCTTGACTCCGCCCTCCATCTTTTGGGGCTGCGGACTTCCTCCTTCCCTTGACTCCGCCCCCTGCCAAGGAAGATGAGAAGGTGAGGACTGATGTCCTCGTCCCTCCTCCTCTTCCTGTCTAACACACTAACTCCTCCTCTCTCCCTGCCCTCCTCACAGCTCAGGGGGGTGTGGTGACTCCTCCCCCTCACTGTTGTGAGCTCAAGAGGAGGCACAGGAGGGAGGAGCTATGCCCTGAGCACCTGTTTACTGTCTGTCGCCGTCTCTGCCTTAAAACTCTTGACTAACAGAGACAAAGCCTTACGCTGATTATTGATTATTCCTGATCAGATGGATTGTTTTCACTGTGCAGTCTCCATGGAAACGCCGCTTGCCTGTCTTATCTCCATCTCGATGAGGAGGCAGAGTTTACTGCCGGTGACATGTTACTGAAAAAGAGAAACAGGAAATGAACAGAACGATGATGTTGATTGTCTCCATGGTGGCGGCGTCTGCACAGTGGAAACATTGGCGTTTGGTGCCTTTCCTTCTTCATTTGTACAGAAGCCATGTGGCGTCAGTGTGAGGTCAGAGGTCACACTGGCGTTCTCTTGTAGTGGCTCCGTTTTTGGGGGCGGGTTGCTCGTTGATTGGAGCACATTTATAAATCAAAGCAATCAAAAATCACCTTCTTACTTTGCTGCTGCTGGCATCGAGGACAACGTCACAGCCACGGAGGAACGCAGTGAAGACGACGCCCTGATTGTCTCGTGGTGGTCGTGTGTGCGTGTGGCATCCAAGTGCATCATGGGAAGTCGTCATCGTCTTCTGTTGGTGTTTTTTTTTTGTTTTTTTTTCACTTTGGAAGAGAAAGTTGTTGTTTTTTTTGTCTCTGGACGTTTAAGCAGTCATCGCCACAGGGGGCGTGGCCACCACGGGGCGAGGACAGTGTGTGTGTTTAGCTAAAGTGGAAACACGAGGACACGTCAACTGACGTCACTCTGCAGGTGATTGATCAGATTAATGTGACGTTGTCAGACAATTAATTAATCTTGTGATTAAAACAAGAAAACTGAATAATCTGCAGTTTAATGTTTTACTGCTGTTAAATTAATATTTAATTCCTTAAACAAGGTAAACCCTTGTTGTGTTGTTGCCATGGAGACAAAAAACCTTTTCCTTTCAAAGTGAAAACGATGTTGAGTTTTGTTTTTCGTCAGAATCAAACTGTGAAGGAACAAAAAAAACAGGAAGTTTAACTTTTTAAAAAAAACTTTATATAAATGAGTCGTTTGTTTAATTTAACGTGGGAATGATAATTTAAGTTGATGAGTTAATGTTCTCGGTGACGGTGAACGAGGAAGAAGAGGAAACGCAGTAGGAAGGTTGGGTCGACCAATCACAGAGTCGGGATTCAATTGTCGCCATGACGACGGCAAATCTGTGACATCTGACTGATCAATAATCCATTTTGATACATATTGATAAAGATCAAATGATATCGTTGATAATCAGACTGTCGTTAGTCTCATTATCAGACTGTCGTTGGTCAAAATTACTTTTTCTTTTCTGGCGTTAATTATCGCGATTTTCATGAGGAAAAAATTGGACGTCAGATTAAAATGATGAGTTTGTTGAAATGATAATCATCTAATGACATCAAAGAAAAATGTATCATGTTTTTATTTATTTAATGAAAATTAATTTAAATCAAAAGCACATGTAAAGTTCTAATGTCTGCAGCGCCACCTGCTGGCCTGTTGAAACATCACAGGAAGTGGTCCACTTCCTCTTCCTGTTTGTTTGTTTGTTTGTTATTATTTGGCACTTTGATGATTGTTTGTATCGCGGCCTCTGAACTTTTGTGGGTAAATATTTTCTATAAACAGACGTGAACTTTGACCCTGAGTCTGTCGTTTTTTTTCTCTTAAAGGGAAAAATATTTATAAAATAAATAAGATTATTATGTGATGTTTACGTCAGAAAGGGGCAGGGCCTGAATGTGTTGTTTTTTTCTCTGATATGTAACATTTATGTTTTATCACTATTTAATATAGGACACCTCACTGTTGATCTTTTGACCTCTGATCGGCCTGCCTGAACATGTTTGCCTAGAAGAACCCGCCCACTTATAGTTTGGCCTTGAGGCTCCACCCCCTCTCTAATGTAAACATGTTGTTTCCATGTTCCAGCGTGTTTTTTCTACGTTTTACGGAAAAACAGTAAACATGAACTAATGTTACGAAAACAACCTTAATGGCGGACAGAAAGATACCCCTCCCCCTTGTGTCTCTCCAACACAATCCACTTATTTTGGCCGCTCTGAGCTTCCGTACTTGTGACATTTACCCTTTAACAAAACTCACATCTGCCTTTTTTTTCTTCAATGATTGGCTCCACTCCCTGGTGATGCTTCTAGAGAAACAGTGGTGTAGATGATGAATGGGAGGAGTCACTGCTGAATGTGGGCGGACCATAAAGAAGAACCTTCCGTAGAATTGTGGCTCCGCCTCCACAGCTCCCACACCCCTTCACCATCAACATGCTGTGTTTCATCAGTTGGTTTAAACTGGTCCAAAACCAGTTTCAACTGGTTTCCTTTTGACCACTAACAGTCTAGTCCAAACCTGAGTCCAGACTGAGCTGCAGAAGGCCACTCCCACTCTTAGTTTAGCTTAGCTTAGCTTAGCTGTAAGTGGTAGAAGATAAGAAGATGGTAACGTTTGTTTGCTGTTTCGATCACTGCGTCAAACAGGAGGTGTTTCCTGTTAAAGGTGCTGTCTGTGACATTTCACTCAATTTCCTGACGATAGTGAACGAAGGATCAGAGGTTTGTTTGTTTGGAGGAGGGCGGGCCTTGCTCTATGGAGGCAGCCATCTTGTGCCGCCATGTTGCACATTTTTAACAGTAAGATTGGTATTCAAATGAGGAAAGGCTCCGCCCCCATAACAACCTGTTGCGCAAAAAGTGTTTCTAACTTTGTGGTCTGTGAAGGCCACCGTATGTCCTGACAAGCTATTCCTCTCTCTCTCAGGTGTGCGGGTAAGCAGAAAGGCTCCTGATTGGTCAGCTGCTGGCCCTCAAACTGCTGATGTCATCACGTTTGGCTCCTCCTCCTCTGGCTGTTACTGGAACATGACGGCCATGGCCGTCGATCACACAACGCTAACTGCACGCAAAATAAACACATAAACACCGTGGAAGACGATGCAACAAACAAGAAATTACGAGATGTTACACTAATAATAATGATGATAATAATAATGTTAATATTAATGATAATGAAAAACACTTGAGAAATCCTGAATCAAACATTTTATCATTTGATTCATTAGATTTTATTTTAACATGTACATACATAATATTTTTAATAAGTCTCTTGTTTACATTTGTATAAGAGAAACATCTCTATTTTTTCTTCAGAAATATTAATCTTAACTGTTTAAAAGTAATTATTATCGGTAGGAACAAAGATCTGAACGGTCCACTTTAAATGAGTTTCTTGTTTTTCTCTTTATTATTATAGATCATTATTAGATTAGAGTGTTGTTGTTAACGTGAGTTTTTTGTTTGTTACAAAAAAACACATTTGTTGCACTTTATTCAAATTCTCTTTTTAAACCAGATCTACACAGTATTTGATTTTGTTTGTCCACCAGATGGCGCTCCCTGTTTTCTCAACTTTGTGACTCAACTTGTTTTCAAAGTAAAAACTCAACATTTATGAGTTATTACAAAATTATTTTTCTGTTACACAAAAACAACCAAAATGACCTCACACTGTAAAAAAACACTCAAAAAAAATATTTTCATATTGTTTTTGTATTCTTTTTTTTAATGTTTTAAACGGTTTTGTTTTTGCTTTTTTTACATTTAATGTAAAGTTTAACCAAACAAACATTAAACTGAGTAAAATCACAAACTTCCTGTTGGTTTATTTTCCCTCACTGATGTCGACATAGAAGAGAGTAGCATCGTTCTCTTCTTCGTTGGTAGGAATGCGTCTTATTCCAGTCTGTACGCTCACTCACACACACGCATGCACGCACACTCACTCACCAGGTGTGGACGGTTGTATCTTTAGGTCAGAACTCCACTGGCTGATGTTCATAGACGTGCATGCAGTCTTTCATTCAGACAGATAGGTGGCAGCAATTCTCCATGTGTGACTCACAGATGACAACGATCATAAAAGGAAAAAGAAATGTTTGATGATGAAAGGATGAAATCATCTGGAGTTCTGTTACCACCATTTCACAGTTATGTCTCCACATAGTGGAGAGACCCGCTTTTCAGTGGTTCTTGTTCTACTGGTTCTGGTTCTAGCCAGGTTTCTTGACTGAGACTAGTTTTGTGAACTGGTTCTGTTTTCCGATGGAGAGTCTTCCCGCCTCCCCTGTTTCTCTGGTTTTCCTGGAGGAGACCAAGAAGAACCCATCCAATGGTGATGAGTATGTGTCCTCAGCAGCAGCTAACGTCCCACCGACGGTCGTGTTGACGAACTCCGGCGATGGTCCAGACAAGAAAGAAGGCGTGGTCCCAGGGGTGGGGCCAGTATACCAGGAGCGGGAGACATGGAACCGGCAGATGGACTTCATCATGTCTTGCGTTGCCTTCGCTGTAGGACTTGGAAATGTTTGGAGGTTCCCGTACCTGTGCTATGAGAATGGAGGAGGTAACGCACACGTGCTAACACACACACACAAACACACAGCCGAAGGCCCTCCCCCATTGAGACAGTCTGTGATTGGTCTACATGAGAGTTGACATTTGTGAGTTTTTTCCCATACAAAGCATTTACAGAATTAGTAGGCCCTGTTGTAAGTCCTGTCGTTGGTCTTTGTCATAGGCCCTGTTGTATGCCTGTGTCGTAGGTCCTGTCGTAAGTAGGCCTGTGTCATAGGTCATGTCATAGGTAGGCCTGTGTCATAGTTTCTGTTGTAGGTCTGTGTCGTAGGTCCTGTCATAGGCCTGTGTTGTAGGTCCTGTTGTAGACCGTCAGTCCTGTTGTAGGCCTGTCCTGTTGTAGGCCTGTTTCCTGTTGTAGACCTGTGTCATAGGTCCTGAGTTGAGGCCTGTGTCCTGTTGTAGGTCCTGTTGTAGGCCTGTGTCGTCCTGTCAGTAGGTCCTGCTGTGGGCCTGTGTCATAAGTCCTGTCAGAGATCCTGTGGTAGGTCTGTGTTGTCGGGTCCTGTCGTGAGACTGTGTTGTAGGTCCTGTCAGTAGGGGCTTGTTTCTTAGGTCCTGTTGTAGGTCCTGTTGGGCCTGTGTCAGAATCCTGTTGTAGGCCTGTGTCGTGAGCCTGTAGGTCGTAAAGTCCTGTTGTAGGCCTGTGTCGAAGTCCTGTCAGAGGGGGCTTGTTTCAGGTCTGTCGTGAGGCCTGTGTTGTAGTTCCTGTGGCTGTGTCATAGGTTCTGTTGTAGGTCTGTGTCATAGGTCCTGTCATATAGGTCCCGTCATAGGCCTGTGTCATAGTCCTGTTGTAGGCCTGTGTCATAGGTCCTGTTGTGGCCTGTGTCATAGGTCCCGTCTGTAGGCCTGTTTCATAGGTCCTGTTGTAGACCTGTGTCGTAGGTCCTGTCGTAGACCTGTGTTGTAGTTCCTGCCGTAGGCCTGTGTTGTAGTCCTGTGTCATAGGTCCTGTTGTAGACTTGTGTTGTAGGCCTGTGTCATAGGTCCTGTCGTGAGGCTTGTGTCGTGGGTCCTGTTGTAGGCCTGTCATAGGTCCTGTTGTTAGGGGCTTGTGTCGTAGGTCCTGTAGGCCTGTGTAGGTCCTGTCATAGGGCCTGTGTTGTGGGTCCTGTTGTAGGCCTGTGTCATAGGTCCTGTTGGGCCTGTTTCATAGGTCCCTAGTTGTAGGTCCTGTCGAGACCTGTGTTGTAGTTCTTGCCCCTAGGTTTGTGTTGTAGTCCTGTGTCATAGGTCCTAGGCCAGACTGTGTGTTGTAGGCCTGTGTGTAGGTCCTGTCAGAGGCTTGTGTCAGAGGGTCTCTGTAGGCCTGTGTCATAGGTCCTGTCAGGCCTGTGTCGTATGTCCTGTTGTTAGGACTTGTGTCAGGTGAGGGTCCTGTTGTAGGCCTGTGTCGAGGTCCTGTCATAGGCCTGTGTTGTCCTGTTGTAGGCCTAGGTCCTGTCGTAGGCCTGTGTTGTAGGCCTGTGTCATAGGTCCTGTCGTAGGCCTGTGTTGTAGAGCTGAACTGTGGACAGTTTTTTTAACCTAATAAATTATTATTCATGATATTTACTGATATATTTATAATGTGCTATAGTGCTTTGTAAGTAATCCACACTGCAAATATGTGTGTGTGTATATTTGTTCTGATAGTGTGTGTGTGTGTGTCCTGCAGGTGTCTTCCTGATTCCTTACTTGCTCTTCGTCTTCGTTGGAGGAATCCCTGTCTTCTTCCTGGAAATCTCTCTGGGTCAGTTCATGAAGGCCGGCGGAATCAACGCGTGGAACATCGCGCCGCTCTTTAAAGGTGACACGTCGACATCAATCAATATCAATTTCCCAGCTGAGGTTGTTTTGCCATGGTAACATTTGATTTGATTTACAAAAAACATTGAGCCAGTCTGTGATTGAACACATGTATGTGCAGAATGAAGGGAGTCATGTGACACGCTGTTCCCACCCCTCAGGTCTGGGTTACGCCTCCATGGTCATCGTGTTTTTCTGTAACACCTACTACATCATGGTGTTGGCCTGGGGCCTCTACTACCTGGTCAAGTCGTTTAGCTCCACCCTGCCCTGGTCCACCTGTGATAACGAATGGAACACACCCAGCTGCGTGGAGACCTTCCAGCACCAGGACTGTAAAAACAGCAGCCTCGCCAACATCACCATCACCGGCAACATGACCTGTGCCCAGCTGGCAAACGCAAGCTCACCAATCGTCGAGTTCTGGGAGTAAGTTCTGTCTTCTGTCAGGGGGGCGGGGCAAGTGGGAGTGGGCGGGGCATTGATGACGTTGATTGTGTTGTTGAATTAAAAGAAGAAATGAATATTTAATGATGTTGTCCTCACTGAGTCTTCTGTCAACATTTGAACTGCAGCATGTTAGTGATCAGAGACGTGAAGAAGACAGAAGACATCATTACAACACACACTGCTACTCACCTGTCCTCTGTCTGTCCCTCACCTGTCCTCTGTCTGTCCAGGAACAAGGTGCTGGACATCTCGTCTGGTCTGGATGAACCTGGACGTCTGAAATGGGAGATCCTGCTGTGTTTAATGGCCGCGTGGGTGATTGTTTATTTCTGTGTGTGGAAGGGAGTCAAATCCACCGGGAAGGTATGTGTGTGTGTGGTTGTGTGTGGTTGTGTGTGTTTGTGTGTTCGCCGATGTTGACACTGAAAAGCCAACGTTTATGTCTGTGAACCAAAGCAACACCAATTACATTCCCCAGGTGTGTGTGTGTCTCAGGTGGTCTACGTCACAGCCACCTTCCCGTACCTGGCCCTCTTCATCCTGCTGGTCAGAGGTGTGACTCTCCCTGGTGCTTATGATGGAATCATGTACTATATCAGTCCTGACTGGTCCAAGCTGTACCAGGCTAAGGTCTGTGTGTGTGTTTGTGTTTGTCTGTGTGTGTATGTGTGTGTGTGTGAGTAAAACATCTGATTAGAAAAAGTGAGTCAGTGTGTGTTTGTTTGATCAAGTCTTAGGTTAAGTTAAATTTGTGACCTCCTGACCCCTGACCCCCTGACCCCTGACCTCCTGACATCCTGACATCCTGACCTACTGACCTCAACCCCATTGAACATGTGTGCGATCAGCTTGGACGTGCAGTTGCTGTCAGAGTGACCACATTAATGGGATGACATCCCATAACGGGGAGGAGCCAGGCTGCTGTGACTGTGTATGTCCTTCTACATGATTCCGAGGTTCCTGGTTGTTTCTTCAGACTTCAGTCGTCCAGGAAAAGAGAAATAACCAGACATTTACAACTGTTACAACGAAGAAATAACCAACCAAACACACACCGACTCACTGTGTCTGATCTGTTTATAACATGGTGGTAGAAACTGCCATGTTTGATTCTTCTCTGTGACTTTGACTCAACGATTAAGACAAGATTCGACCTCTGACCTCTGTGCAGGTGTGGATAGACGCCGGGACACAGATCTTCTTCTCGTACGCCATCGGCCTTGGTGCTCTGACGGCGCTGGGAAGCTACAACCGCTTTGACAACGACTGCCACAAGTACAACACACACACACACACATTGTTTTGCTTTTCTAAAACCTCATAGACATAATCCTGACCCCTTACAATAACCTTAACCCTAAGACCAGGTCTTAACCATGAAAATCGCCCTTTAAGCTCATGGGAACCTCACAAAATGTCCCCACAAAAATAGAAACACACACGCACACACGCACACACACACACGATGGATGAAGTGTGTGTTGTGTCTCGTTTTGCAGAGACGCCTTCATCCTCGCCTTCATCAACAGTGGAACCAGTTTCTTCGCTGGTTTTGTCGTCTTCTCTACTCTGGGCTTCATGGCTGCAGAGCAGGGAGTGGAAATCTCACAGGTGGTTAAATCAGGTATACACACACACACACACACACACACACACACACAGAATCAGATCTGCAGTGTTTCCTTCTGAGGAAACGGCAAACTGAATTTTGTTAACCACTCACTTTCCCACATCAAACCCCATAGAGAAAATCAGCGATTTTGACATCAAAGCACACAGGAGTTGTTGATCTGCTGCCTCCATCACTAAGTTCAAATGTCTTATTTTGTCACTTCAGACCCTTTGTTCGGATTTAACTCAGTGACACAAAGTGACCACACGAGGCAGCAGTAGACCAGCAGCACCTGTGTCCCTGTGACACATTACATTACATGTCATTTAGCGACTTACAATAAGTGCATTTAAACATTTGGGTACAAACAAGAGCTAGAAGTAAGTAAGAGCTTCAAGTAAGCCAAACTATAAAGTTCTAGTCATAAGTGCGATGTATAAGCAAGTGGGGTTTTTTTGTCGTCGTGGTAGAGTCGAAAGAAATTTGTTTTTTGTCGATGGCGGGAGATGTGGAGGCTTTCTGCTGTCCAGATGTCGATGGGGAGCTCGTTCCACCATTTGGGAGCAAGGACAGCAAACAGTCTCAAGTTCTGTGAATGCCTCTGCAATCCTGTGAGGGGGCAGCAAGCCGGTTTGCCAATGCAGAGCGGAGTGGTTTTGATCATGTTCTCGCTGAACTCGATCCGTTTGTAATTTTCTCTATGGAGTTTGGTGTGGGAGAGTGAGTGGTTTACAAACTGATATTTGAATGAATGGGGACACTTGTAGACAGGTTGGGCAAACTTCCATGAACCCTCCGGGACTCTGTGGAGGAGTAGAGACTCCTAAGGTTCAACTATCCCCGGGATAGACCTTACTGAGAGGCTGAGTGTGATCCCACTGTAATTGTAACACACCCTCCAGTCCCCTACTTAAAGAAGGAGACCACCACCCCAGTTTGCTAATCCAGAGGCACTGTCCCACCAATCCACACTTTTATGGACAGAACTTCTAGATGCAGCCAGGGTGTTGTGGGTGTCCGGTGTGGTGTACTGAGGATTGGCTCACTGCTCTTTGCACATAATGTGGACCTGTTTGCTTCACTGGGTCCTGACCTTCAACTCTCACTGGAGAATGTTCACACATGAATCAGCACTTCCAAATCCGAGACCATGGGCTTGATCAAGTCGGGATGAGATCTTTCCCCAAATGGAGGAATTCAAGTATCTCAGGGTCTTGTTCATGGGGGAGCGACATGTGCCGATTCTGCATCGGTCCGTCATGGTGAAGAAGGATTTACCGGTCGATCTACGTTCCTACCCTCACTACGAGCTGTGGGTAGTGACCAGAAGAACAGGATCGCGGATGCAAGTAGTCGAAATTGGTTTCCTCCGCAGGGTGTCTGGCCTCGGTCTTCTGGGAGGGGCTCAGAATAGAGCCGCTGCACCTCCGCATCTGGTTAGCTTGCCTCCTGGACGCCTCATTGGTGAGGTGTTCTGGGCACGTCCCACCAGGAGGAGGCCCCCAGGAAGAACAAGGTGACTATGGCTTTCGGCTGGCCTGGGAATGCCTCAGGATTCCCAAGGAAGAGCTGGACGCAGTGGGCGGGGAGAGGAAAGTCTGGGCTTCTCTGCTCAAGCTGCTGCCCCAGCGACCTGAACTTGAATAAGTGGTAGAACATGGATGGATGGATGATGGATAGACACTTTCAAAGTTGGGCGGGACATAAAAGCTCTAGATATGGAAAAATCAGGACTGAAACTAACTAATCACCATTCAATCAATAATCATTGATCAGTGGTCTTCAGTCATGTCTGTGTTGTGGTCCAGGTCCAGGTCTGGCCTTCATCGCGTATCCAAAGGCAGTCTCACTGTTACCCGGGTCACCGCTGTGGGCGGCCCTCTTCTTCATCATGCTGCTGCTGCTTGGCCTCGACAGTCAGGTGATCAACTCCCACAATCCTTCACTTTCACCACACACTGTCATCATGACATCACAAGTTGATGATCATCTTCATCACCATCACCATGACTCTATGTTTAAATCTCTCTGTCTGTACTTCCTGTCTGTCCTGTCTGTCTGTGTCTGTCTGTCTGTCTCTCAGTTTGTAGGAGTGGAAGGATTCGTCGCAGGAATCCTGGATCTGTTTCCAGTACAGCATCAGCATCGTTATAAGAGAGAGATCACTCTGGTGATCTGCTGTTTGCTCTGCCTCATCATTGGTATCCCCATGGTGACGCAGGTGACGACGACACATGATGATGATGATGTTGACGTCATATGATTTACTACAACTTTTAAATATTCAAAACAAAAACGTGTGTGTGTGCAGGGAGGAATGTACGTCTTCCAGTTGTTCGATTATTACTCTGCCAGTGGAATGACTCTGCTGTGGCAGGCCTTCTGGGAGTGTGTGATCGTGGCCTGGGTCTATGGTACGTGAGACACACACACACATACACACACACACACACACATGTTGAAGTTGAACGTGTCACTGTTTGACCTGATGATGTCACTTCCTGTGGTCTGACTGTCTGCAGGTGCTGACCGCTACATGGACGACATCGCTCGTATGATCGGGTATCGTCCGTTCTTCTGGGTCAAGTGGTGCTGGTTGTTTGTGACTCCATGTGTGTGTATGGTGAGAGAACACACATGCACGCACGCACACACACACACACACACATTGAGTTTTACACTCAAAATCACAAAACATTTCATTTACAAAATACAATGGTTACATTTTTCTTATTTCATTATCTCATGTGAATGACGTTGATAATATAATGCAAGTTTTTACGAGTGTGGTGGCTCCGCCCCCTCTGCAGAGCATCTTCCTGTTTCACCTGATCACCTACAAACGTCTGACGTACAACAACGTGTACGTGTATCCGTGGTGGGGCGAGGTGATCGGCTGGTTCCTGGCGCTGTCGTCCATGCTCTGTATTCCCCTCACTTTCATCTACAAACTCTTCAGAGCCAAAGGCTCTTTCGCTGAGGTTAGCACCGCCCACCATGACATCATCACACACACCATGTAACCAATCAGACGCCTGAACACTGAACACTGTGTGTTGCAGCGCTGGTCTTACCTGACCACACCAGTGTGGGGCGCTCATCACCTGAAGTACATGGCCACGCCCCTGGCGCCGGGCATCGACCAATTGCAGAGCTCCATCTCCAGCCGCCTCGCCCACGACATGTCGCCGCCATGACCTTGACCTACAGTCGACCGGTCATCACCATGGAGATGAGAACAACAACAAAACAGATCAATGAAGCAGCTGATCAATGACCAATGATCTCACACTTACATACAGTTTAGGCCGACGCCCACAGACTGTTCTTCTGTCATGTGATCAGAGTGAAAATGATGTCACTTGAATGAATGTTGATCCAATTTTATCTGATCTGATTGAACCTGCTGTGATCTAACTCTTATCTAATCTTATTTGATTTGATTTGATTTGATTTGATTTGATTTGATTTCATCATGACCTGAATCTTCTAATTTTGCAGACTGGTGACATAGTGAAGTCTTCATCCTCTCATTAACGTGTGATATTGTGAATTATGCGTATGACGACGTGCAGATGAGCAAAAGTCTGGAGTTAGTGTTGCATCAGAAAAACTTTAAATCTTCATATTCTAATGTAAAGGTTACACAAACGTAACCAGGAAGACAACATGCAATAGTTACAGCCTTGTAGCAATGTGAAAAAAGACCACTAGGGGTCTTCATAGACCACTTAATACTCTGCACCACTGCACCACAATCATCCTGTGCCTTCTGTCTGAGAAATGGTTGTTTTTATTTTTTATTTAAAGGTTCACAGTTTGGTACAATTTATAAATGACATGTGCAAATGTATTTTAAAGTCTTATTGTTTATGACATAGTTACAATTTGTTAATAAAGACAGGTTTTGAAGAGAGAACTTTGATTGTTCATCAAATATTTTTCTAGTTTTTTTTTTCTAGTCAACTTATTTTGAGCCTTCCGACGAGCCAACGGTGGCTAGGGTTAGCACGTCGTCCGTCACTCTCTGCTGTGCTGCTCTGTTCTGCACTGCTCTGAAACAAATGACATTTCCTGGTCACCTTTAACAGTCTTTATTAGCACTCTTTAGCAAAACACAAGACAAAGACCCTCTTACTGAGGGAAAACAAAGCAAGGCTATGAAAGACTTTAACAAATGGGGGACGCAGCGCTCTTCAAAAGAAACGCTGCGGAACTATGAACGGAAAACAAAAAAATCACTCAAGAGACTATGGTTAACACCTAAAACTCGAAGCAGAAAACTCTCGGAGGAAAACAAAACTCTAAACACTTCAAAACAGAATTTAACTCAAAAGCACAATCCTATTGATTGGCGATCTTTAACTGAGAACGTGGTCGAAAACAAAACGCAATCTAAATGATTGGACAAGGAAACGGAGTCTTTAAAAGTTCACATGACTTAATTGTGAGCAGGTGTGGCAGGCCGGCGGAGGAGGGGGCGGGGCAAACTGCCGGAGTGACAGAAGCCAGGAGATGTTCGTTACTAACTGTAGAACTTTCTAGCAGGCAAAGCTATTTGTCTTTCATTCTATTTATCTGTTCATTGTTGTAATTGGTATCAAAGCACCGTTGCCTTTAAAGTGCCTTTAGGGTGCATTGTCAAAGCCATGTTTTGTTGTATATTGCCTTTGTATGCGCCTTTGTAAATCTATCATCAGAACCTGTACGACTTGTCAGTTTTACAACTTAACTGAGCAATGTCTAACTGACTAACTTCAAGCTAATAACTGTCTAACTACTAACTGACTGCTGCTTAATCGTGTATGTGGAATAAACCTTCAGAAAGACAGTCGAGTTGTGCCCGCCGTACTTGTGCTGGTTACCCTTTCCAGAAGGGAGTATTGAGCTGAAAGGATCAGCTAGCAGAAATCTGGACACTAACTTTAAAGGAGACATATATTATACACTATTTCCCCAAGTTAAAGTAGTTCCAAAGCATGTCAGTGATCAAGGTCAAAATAATAAGGATGAAGAATCATAGCAGTTCAATAACCCTGCCAAAACCGCCCCTTTCAGAACGCTCGGTTTTGTGCATGATTCCTTTATATGCAAATGAGACACAGGCAAACACACACCCACTTCTTCCAGGGGGTTTCTGATTTGTCCTTGTTACTGTGCTCACTCGCTCAGCTCCTGTTCCCTCCGTTCCATTCGTCTCTCCCTCCCTCCACTGGTTCTCTGACAATATCAACATGGCAGCGTGCGCGGAAAACAGCGAGAGTGGCGTCACAGGAAGAGACATCCTACATAAGGATCGAGCCGAACACTGTCCAACTGTAAATCAGTTAAAAACACTTAGGGACAACACCGCTGATCGCCACCGCTGATCGCCAGCTGCGCGTGGCGAGCTGCATAAACTGCTGCTGTATGTGAGTGTATCAGACTGAGTCTGTGCTCACGAAAACATGACTGAGTACAGACAGACAGACAGACAGACAGACGACTTTATTTATTCCTTTGGGAGGTTCCCTCTGGGAAGTTAACAGCTCCAACATCCACACACAGCACTGTTAAAATTAGAGTCACACTTTACAGGAGACCAGAAAGAGAAACACCCCAGGTATCAAACACCATACAATGAAGAATAAAATATAGAATAAAATAAAATAAGATAAAAATTAACTATGCTATACATGTATACATATATACACACATAAACACACACACATATATATATATATACATATATACACACACATACATACATATATATACACACACACATATACATATACATGTATACCCACACACCTACAGCTGAGGCCTCTGTGGCTCCTATTCTTTTTCCACACTTTGGCGACAGGTAGAGCCTCCAGAGTCCCAAATATAAGTACTGAAATGGTTAAAAAGTTGATTTTGCATAATATGTCCCCTCTAACTAGTGCTGTTTCTGTGCTATGGTTTAATCTAAACCTGACTGAAAATCTTCAAACAGGCCATTAATGTGCAGATATTCACATAATTGATTAGCAACTGCCTTTTCTAAGATTTTAGAAACAAAGGGAAGATTAGATATAGGTCAGTAACTAACTAACATATCGGGGTCAAGGGTCGCTTTTTTGAGAAGGAGAGTGTGTGGGTGTGAGAGAGAGAGAAAGCAAGAGAGTGTGTGTGTGTGAGAGAGAGAGAGAGAGAGAGAGAGAGAGAGTAGTATTGTGAGATGTGTGTCTCTGTGTGGGACAGTGTCCTCCCACTCCTCGTCTCTTCCTCCGTGACTCTCGGGTCTCATGCGATTCTTCAGACTCACATTCAAGTGCTTCGTGGATTGTTTTTGAAGGTCGGTGAGAAACGGGTTCACTTTTATTTACTCCTTTATTTTAACAAACAGACAAATAAAGAGCCTTTCTACCGAGGAAGTGGTCACGTGACTGATCACCCAGGATCAATAATCACATTATTAATAATCGTATGAGTAAAGACTGAGAGTTAACTCTGCGTACTGTCCCTTTACCACTGAGTCCAGGTCTAACTAGTCCTGGTTTATGGACTTATCACCTCGATAAGGGACTAAGAAGGGACCTGGTCTGAGGACTGGTGTTTGGATCAAGCCTAGTTTTTGGACTAAAATCTGATTTTGGACTGATTCTGGTTCTAGCCTGATCTGTGGACTGGTGTTTGGACTGATTCTGGTTCTAGCCTGGTTTGTGGATTGGACTGATTCTGGTTCCTAGCCTTTTTGTGGACTGGTCTGGACTGATTCTGGTTCTAGCCTGGTCTGTGGACTGGTCTTTGTACTGATTCAGGTTCTAACCCAGTCTGTGGACTGGTCTTTGGGCTGATTCTAGTTCTAACCTGGTTGGTGGACTGGTTCTTGGTCTGATTCTGGTTCTAGCCTGGTTGGTTGACTGGTGATTGGTCTGATTCTGGTTCTAGCCTGGTTTGTTGGACCAGTTTCTGGATTAGTTTTTTGACTGGTTCTGGTTCCTGCCAGTCTTGTGGACTGGTTCTGGTTCCTGATCAGATGGAGAATCTTCCCGCCTCTGCTGGTTCTCTGGTTCTCCTGGAGGAGACCAAGAAGAACCCGTTTATCAAGTCCAACAGCATTGAGTATGTGTCTTTAGCAGCAGCTAACAGTTCCACCGTCCCATCGGTGGTGGTGACGAACTTCGGCGATGGTCCAGACAAGAAAGGAGGTGTGGTCCCGGGGATGGGGCCAGGATACCAGGAGCGGGAGACATGGACCCGGCAGATGGACTTCATCATGTCCTGTGTTGGCTTTGCTGTTGGACTTGGAAACGTTTGGAGGTTCCCGTACCTGTGCTTCAAGAATGGAGGAGGTAACACACACACACACACACACACACACACACACACACACACACACACACACACACACTGTATCTTTAAATATTAACTTCATGTTTCCCATCAGATACATATAGAACGGTGTGGGCTGGGCTTGTGCGTGAGGGCATGGCTTATATGCATTTTACAGTGTGTAATGAGTTATTGATCAGTGACAGCAGCAGGTTCAAGTGATCAGCTTTCATGACTGCGTGTGCATGTGTGTGTGTCGCATGTGTGTGTGTGTGTGTGTGTCTGTGCATGTGTCTGTTCATGTGTGTGTCTTTACATGTGTGTGTCTGTGCATGTGTGTGTGTGTCTGTCTGTCTGTGCATGCATGTGTATATCTGTCTGTCTGTGCATGCATGTGTATATCTGTCTGTCTGTGCATGTGTGTGTGCCTCTCTCTCTCTGGACTTTGGTGTTTACAGTTTCCTGTCTAACTCTGAGATAAAGACGTGAACATAGATAAACATCGTAGACTTAAACTACCATAGATTTTATTATCTCTGTGTGTCAGGCTGGTTCTAAGCAGCAGGGGGCGCTCACAGCACAGTCAGCTCTGAACATGTTTGAACCAGTGGTCGACTGTGATGAGTGTGTGTGTGTGTGTTCGACTGTAAATCTGCAGGATGTGACATCACGTCTTTGTTCTTTCAAAATAAAATGTATGAGCAGAGACAAACAGCTTAGAGGGGAAAGAAAAGAGAAGATGTTTGTCCTCACCTGAAAAGGTCTCATTCCCGGGGGGAATAAAATCTACGTCAGTTTAAGTCGACAATACCTACGTCACATGTTCACGTCTTTATCTCACTGTGAGACAAACTTTTACAACAGGAAACTGAAGTTTGTAAACCACTCACTCTCCCACACCAACGTCCACAGAGAAAATCAGTGATTTTCAGAAGTTGTTGATCCACTGCTGCCTCCATCACTAAGTTCAAATGTCTTATTTTGTGAATTCGGCATTAAAAATCCTCTGTTCAGATTTGCCACAGTGACACAAAGTGACCACACAAGGCAGCAGCGGACCAGCAGCTCCTGTGTTTTCACAACATGTTGTAATGATGCAGCTGAAATGTGTGTGTGTGTGTCTGTCAGGTGTCTTCCTGATCCCGTACCTGCTCATCGTCTTCGTTGGAGGAATCCCGATCTTCTTCATGGAAATCTCTCTGGGTCAGTTCATGAAGGCGGGCGGCATCAACGTGTGGAACATCGCGCCGCTCTTTAAAGGTGCAGTACACCACAAATTCATCACATGGTGACCATGGTAACGTTTGAGTGAACATGACCTGGAAGCAGGTTTTTATCTGTAATCATTTGATATGTGACTGTAAAAACAGGACTCTGCCAGTCTACATGCCAGTGTGTTGTTGGTAAAGACACTTCCTCAACACGTGTGCAGCACATTGATGTGGGAATTGACCTAAAATGATGACAAAATGTTGTAATCATATAGAAACATGTATGTGCAGAATGAAGGGAGTCATGTGACACGCTGTCCCCGCCCCTCAGGTCTGGGTTACGCCTCCATGGTCATCGTGTTTTTCTGTAACACCTACTACATCATGGTGTTGGCCTGGGGCCTCTACTACCTGGTCAAGTCGTTTAGCTCCACCCTGCCCTGGTCCACCTGTGATAACGAATGGAACACACCCAGCTGCGTGGAGACCTTCCAGCACCAGGACTGTAAAAACAGCAGCCTCGCCAACATCACCATCACCGGCAACATGACCTGTGCCCAGCTGGCAAACGCAAGCTCACCCATCGTCGAGTTCTGGGAGTAAGTTCTGTCTTCTGTCAGGGGGGCGGGGCAAGTGGGAGTGGGTGGGGCATTGACGACGTTGATTGTGTTGTTGAATCAAAAGAAGAAATTAATATTTGAGTCTATATACTGAGTCTTCTGTCATCATTTGAACTGCAGCATGTTAGTGATCAAAGACGAGAAGAAGACAGAAGACACACTGCTGCTCACCTGTCCTCTGTCTGTCTCTCACCTGTCCTCTGTCTGTCCCTCACCTGTCCTCTGTCTGTCCAGGAACAAGGTGCTGGACATCTCATCTGGTCTGGATGAACCTGGACGTCTGAACTGGGAGATCCTGCTGTGTTTAATGGCCGCGTGGGTGATTGTTTATTTCTGTGTGTGGAAGGGAGTCAAATCCACCGGGAAGGTACGTGTGTGTGTGTGTGTGTGTGTGTGTGTGTGTGTGTGTGTGTGTGTGTTGTGTGTGGTGTGTGTGTGAGATAATGTCCTCCTCTGTGATTTCACTGTAACTCAACTCCACCTGGGACCTGTAGCTCTCCATGGTGCTAAAACAGCACATTCCTGTGTGTGTGTGTGTGTGCGTGTGTGTGTCTCAGGTGGTCTACATCACAGCCACCTTACCGTACCTGGTCCTCATCATCCTGCTGGTCAGAAGTGTGACTCTTCCAGGTGCTTATGATGGAATCATGTACTATATCAGTCCTGACTGGTCCAAACTGTCCCAGGCTCAGGTCAGTGTGTGTGTGTTCATATGGAGAAGGTGAAGAAAACTGACAGACACACACTCATTCGACCTCTGACCCCTGCACAGGTGTGGGTCGACGCCGGGACACAGGTCTTCTTCTCGTACGCCATCGGTCTTGGTGCTCTGACGGCGCTGGGGAGCTACAACCGCTTTAACAACGACTGCCACAAGTACAACACACACATACACACACACACACAGGCGCACACACATGCACACGCACATTCATACACACACTGACATGCTTGTCTTGTTTGTGCAGAGACGCCTTCATCCTCGCCTTCATCAACAGTGGAACCAGTTTCTTTGCTGGTTTTGTCGTCTTCTCTATTCTGGGCTTCATGGCTGCAGAGCAGGGAGTGGAAATCTCACAGGTGGCTGTGTCAGGTACACACACACACACACACACACACTGAATCAGATCTGCAGTGTTTCCTTCTGAGGAAGCACTAAATATAACTGCGTCATGTGCTTCATTGATATTAATACACGCACATACAGTTGACTGGAGACTGTACTCTGTGTGTGTGTGTGTGTGTGTGTGAGACAGAACATGTTCATGTCTCTGTCTCACTGTTACACAGACTTTTCCAACAGGAAACTGAAGTTTGTAAACCACTCACTCTCCCACACCAAACCCCATAGAGAAAAGCAGTGATTTTCACATCACACACACAGGAGTTGTTGATCCACTGCTGCCTCCGTCACTAAGTTCAAATGTCTTATTTTTACAGTTCGGCTTTAAATATCCTTGGTTCAGGTTTAACTCAGTGACACAAATTGACCACACGAGGCAGCAGTGACCAGCAGCTCCTGTGTCCCTGCCAGCTAAAATCACTGATTTTCTCTATGGGGTTTGGTGTGGGAGAGTGAGTGCTTTACAAACGTCAGGGTCACTTTCAAAGTTGGGCGGGACATAAAAACTCCACATTTACATCATTGATCGATCCTTTTCTGGATGACTTGATCAAACTCGATAATCAATAATCATTGATCAGTGGTGTTCAGTCATGTCTGTGTTGTGGTCCAGGTCCAGGTCTGGCCTTCATCGCATATCCAAAGGCTGTCACGCTGTTGCCCGTGTCGCCGCTGTGGGCGGCGCTCTTCTTCATCATGCTGCTGCTGCTCGGCCTCGGCAGTCAGGTGATCAAACTCCCACAATCCTTCACATTCACCACACACTGTCATCATGACGTCACAGCGGGTCTTTCAGGGGATTCATGTGTTCATCTGTGACAACGTCCAGCATTAATGACGCCATCATCAACATTTATATTCATTTAAATTACTCTGTTTTAAATCAATACACACTCTGTCTGTCTGTCTGTCTGTCTGTCTGTCTGTCTGTCTGTCTGTCAGTTTGTGGGAGTGGAAGGATTCGTCGCAGGAATCCTGGATCTGTTTCCGGGACATTATCAGTATCGTTATAAGAGAGAGATTGCCGTGGTGATCTGCTGCTTGCTCTGCTTCATCATTGAAATCTCCATGGTGACACAGGTGATGACCACATACACATTGATGATGACGATGATGTCATAGGATTTCATTTTCTTTCATTCAACAATATTTTCATAGTGTTTTGTTCATTAAATGATGATGATGTTTGTGTGTGTGTGTGTGTGTGTGTATGTGGGTGTGTGTGCAGGGAGGAATGTACGTCTTCCACTTGTTCGATTATTACTCTGCCAGTGGAATGACTCTGCTGTGGCAGGCCTTCTGGGAGTGTGTCGTTGTGGCCTGGGTCTATGGTATGTCTCATATACACACACACACGTGTTGAACGTGTCACTGTTTGACCTGATGATGTCACTTCCTGTGGTCTGACCGTGTGCAGGTGCTGACCGCTTCATGGATGACATCGCTCGTATGATCGGGTATCGTCCGTTCTTCTGGGTCAAGTGGTGCTGGTTGTTTGTGACTCCATGTGTGTGTATGGTGAGAGAACACACACACACACACACACACTTCACTCATCGCTATGGTTACGAGTTTCCTCTCATTGTAATTTTTAAATATGATGAAAATATTTGCGTCCTACATTTAAAACGACCTGACCTTTGACCCACTGTGTTGTGTGTGTGTGTGGTGGCTCCGCCCCCTCTGCAGGGCATCTTCCTGTTTCAACTGATCACCTACAAACGTCTGACGTACAACAACGTGTACGTGTATCCGTGGTGGGGCGAGGTGATCGGCTGGTTCCTGGCGCTGTCGTCCATGCTCTGTATTCCCCTCACTTTCATCTACAAACTCTTCAGAGCCAAAGGCTCCTTCGCTGAGGTTAGCTCCGCCCACTGTGACGTCATCACACACACCACTTAACTAATCAGACGCCTGAATGCTGACTTGTGTGTTGCAGCGCTGGTCTTACCTGACCACACCAGTGTGGGGCGCTCATCACCTGGAGAACATGGCCACGCCCCTGAGGCCGGGCGTCGACGACAACAGGGTCGTCATCTCCGAGACCGTCATGTAGGCGTGGATCAATCACAGAGCTCAACAGCCAACTGCCATGACCTCGACCAGTCGTCACCATTGAGATGAGAAAAAAAAAAATCTAATCTAATCTAATCTAATCTAATCTAATCTGATATAATCTGATGTAATCTAATCCGATCTGATTTGAGCTAATCTGACATAATCTGATGTAATCTAATCTGATTTGATATAATCTGATATATGATATAATGATTTGAAGGAAAACTTTCAGCATAGGCTGACATGGTCACATGACCACGCCGAGCTCAGCGGGGGTCATGTGACCACTGAATGCACTTTACTTCACCGATTGTTGTTGATCAATCATCTGATCGATCGTCTTCCTGCTCTTGTCCTCGGGTCTGACCTCAAGGTTCCAGTGAGATTTCAGTTTCCTCACGCATGTCACCGAGGAGGCGGAGCTACAACTCCTGAAAGGAAAACAGAGATGATCGATCTGATTATTGGTGAATGAAACTGAGCCGATCGGTGATATTTGAATAATTTACTTTAAAATGAAAAAGAAATTACATCTCATGCACTTTGACGTTGTTGTGGCTGAAATCTCACTGGATCTGACCTTTGGCCCCTCCTCAGGCTCCACCCCCTAAGGTCAACTGAAGTGCCAAACAGACACTGATTTCACTCACAGCTGCCAATCATGTTCACTGAGCTCCTCACTCTGCCTCTGACCACCCCCCAGCTCCTCCCTCCCTCCCTGAGCTCCACCTTCTGTCTCTGATCCCCCCACCTCCCTCCCTGAGTCTCTGATCCCCCCCAGCTCCTCCCCCCTCCCTGAGCCCCTCCCTCCACCACAGAGATCCTCCCCTCACCGACACGTTTAATCCGAAATCAAGAACAAACTAAGATCGTGATGAATAAAAATGCTTCATCATGGAGACGTGATGATGAGTCACATGTCGTCAGTGTGTGCCGCGTCAGTGTGGTGACGCCACCTGGTAGGACCCGATGGGAGCTGGAGGACTCCGCCTTACGTCGCAATGTCGAGCTGACGCCACTTTTCCCGCCATCAGCTGTCTGTGGGGGGCGTGTACAACGGTCTCCTAGCAACCAGTCACACAGCACGGGTGGGATTTACGATGACGTTGTTCGCTGCACTTTAAAAAAAAAAAAATTGTAAAAAATATCAGAGATTTGTCAATAATTATTGATCATGTGTGGGATTGTTTATATTTTGATTGAGTAAATGTCCGCGCTGCCATCTGCCACCATCAGGAGGCGACTGTGGGAGGAGTCTGTCTTTATGCCCCGCCCACGCTTTGTTATAACAGTGTCACTTCCTGTTTACGTTGTCTTTCTGACTGTAGCGAAACAAAAGTTATTGATTATAAGTAATATTTACACTAATGATGACATGAGACACTAACGAGATGCTAACGAGTCACTCTCTGATGATGTCATTATTTCTTTCATTGACCTCTGACCCTGCAAGGGTCACATGTTCAAATCCACTGTTATCATTGTAGTTTCTTCAGCAATAAAAGCAGCAGATTAACACTTGATCTCCATGGTTACTGCGTTGTTTGTCTCTATTTCTGATGAACAAGTGAAGTCACTCATTCATCTTATACCCCTTTATCGTCCACATGAGGGTCATGGAGGACGCTGGTGCTAATTCCAGCTAACATAGAGTTTACATTTTCTCCCCATGTGTTGGTTTTCTACAAGTTCTGCGAGTTCTCCAGGTCATCATTTAGTATGTTGTCCAAAATGAGACAAAAAAGTCGTAGTAGGACATACGAAACTATGACTTTTTTGTCTCAATTTGGACGACTTACTAAACTATGACTTTTTTGTCTCAATTTGGACGACATACTAAACTATGACTTTTCTGAGTGATTTTGGACAACATACTAAACTATATCTCTTTTTGTCTCATTTAGGACGACATACTAAACTATGACTTTTTAAAAAGAGCTTAAAGAGTTTGAATAGTTTTTATAGAGTTCAAAGAGTTTTTTATAGAGTTTGAAGAGTATTTAAGGAGTTTTTAAAGTCTTTAAACTCAGAATTTTTTTTTTAAACTTTTCGAACTCTTTAAAAACTTTTTAAACTCTTAACAGACAGAAAATAAGGAGAGAGTAATCTGCTGACTCAGCACTTTCACACTCAGAGAAGAAACGTGATCGCAGCTCCAAGTGGATCAAACCGGTTCAAACCAACAGCTGAAGACCAGGGAGCACAGGGGGCCAGTGTTAGGACATTGTCCTGAAAACACAACGGCTGAAAACACTGACTTGAAGATGAACAGATGAAGATGAACGGATGAAAACACTGACTTGAAGATGAACGGATGAAGATGAACGGATGAAATGTTGAAAACTTTATTCAAACACAGGTTTGATGACGCGCAGATAATTGTAAACCAAACACAAATGCAAATAAAAAAGAATAAATAAAATAAGTCATAATCATGACTTAATGATTTATCATTTCAAATCTTTTCTATCCAAGTCGTTTCGGTTTATTCTCCATATTATTTAATTATTTTAATTTTTTGGTGGATTAAAAAAAGAGAAGCATTAAGAAACTCTTACATAATCATCTAACTAGTTGTAAGTGCGTGCTTTTTTGTTGTCGTCTTACTCGAGGGAGCGTTGAAAGAGATCCAACATGGCCGACACAGTCACTGACGTCCATCAGCACCATCAGTGTGTGTGTGTGTGTGTGTGTGTGTGTGTGTGTGTGTGTGTGTGTAAAGAAGGTGATGACAGAATATGACGTAAACACCATGATGTTTATTTTCAGGAATGTTTCATCAACAGGAAACAACATCAGTGAATGCAGATGGTCCATATGAAGCCACCGCCCCCGTGGAGGCTCCGCCCCCCCATGTCAGTAGATGAGACATGTTGGTGTTATGATTTACAGCTGACAAGACTCCTGGTTGGTCAGGAGGCTGTGTGGGTGGGGCATGACTGTGTCAAACAGATTTAACCAATGAGAGGAGGCAAAGGGGGCGGAGTCACCAGTTTACAAACAAACGATCTGTTCAAACAAACACACGTGAACCATGAAACTTTCTTCCCCAAAAATACTCGGCCTTTGACCCTCAGGAACGAAACAGAACAATGATTATTGAAGAAATATAGAATAGCTGAGTATAGAATTTAACCTGAATATTTATGTTGAAATGCAGGCTATGTTCATGGTGATTATCTCAATTAAACGCTACAATATTAATGTAGTGTGAGGCTCTTAATACCGGGGAGCAGTGTGTGATTTGTAGAGGTTTGAACCTGCATGTGGGGTTAGGTGGTTGGTTATACTTATAACCATATTAGTGAGCACATGCATATAATGCCATGACATTAAAATTGGGTAATTAGGTTTTGAAGGTGTGTTTTCATCATTTTTGACCACAGAACAGTTCGTACTGCTCGCTGAAACATATAGTGGTGTCATTTGAATTGTCCACATCTTTTTGGTCTTCGCAGCTAAACTAAAGAGACATTTCTCAAATTCACCTCATCCTCATCTTGATGTTTCACACGAGCTATAGGTTGAAAAGTTTGCCTGACAAATATATCATATCTGTCCTCTCCCAAACCATCATTAGGCCATGTGTGTGCTTTTGTATACAGTATAACAATGTATGTGTGCATGCATATGTGTGTGTGTGTGTGTGTGTGTGTGTGTGTGTGTGTGAGGCCGCAGGAAGCAATGTATGTATTAATGGGAGAAAGTGTCAGGAACACTGAATGCATCCAGCAGAGAGGGGGTGTATTAAGACGGTCACAGACCGCCTCCTCAAGCTGCTATAACATACAAACACAAACACACACACGCACACGCACACACACACACACACACTCCTTGAGGGGAAGAGAAAGATAATCACATTTTCTCTCAAACTGAATAGGTGAAAAAAAAGAACCTGAGCGATGCAAATGTGCCTGTTTGTTTCTTGTTCTGCAAGCATCAGCCGTCATCGCAGCCCAGGTTTCATTTGTCATTCCTGGACGCTGCTCGTGCAGCGAACCCTGGTCACTTGATTGACAGCTCATTACCTTCCCGTAATGCAGACAACAACCTTGGAAAATAGCGACAAAGCTGGAGGAATTCAGTTGAAATTTCCATTCAAGCTGGGTTTGTTGCAGAGGATCACTGGCACAGATGTGAAACCTTTTTAGGTAATTGTGCAAGCATGCACGGACAATCGATTATTCAAGGGCTCATTTTCATCTTGATGATTTATCACTCACTCTGACCTGCTTAGACTGTTCCTCAAACTCAAACTAGACAAACAAAACTCAAGCAGCAATGCTTCATGACGTCAAGGCTCCAAGTTTGATAAAACTTAAATGAAGGTATTTTTCTATGCTGTGACAATGTTGCATGAGACAAAAATGCTCAAACACAAAAGAATACCAGCACACACACACACACACACACACACACTGCAACCTTCATCCCTTCTGTGCAACAGTATCTGAGGAGTGTGAGAACTCCCTGTTCCCTGGAGATCAGGAAAGAGGGTCTTTCATACATTTGTTATCAGACGACGAGAACGGCGACAAGGAGCTGGAAGGGACAAGAAAAAAAAAAGTCATCCCTCACATCTGTCTTTTCGTAATCCCAGCACAGCATGAGCGTGGAGTTACATATAGAACGTCAGAGCCAGAGCTTCTTCACAATTTCCATCAGCGGCTCAGATGTGCTACCGCTTGTGTCTGATTCGGCTCATAGTTTTACACATAACCTCATCAAGTGAGCACTTTCTGATGCAGCTAATTTAGGATGGAATGATGTTTGGGAGTGTGTGTGTGTGTGTGTGTGTGTGGGCGTGTGTGTACATACAGTTTATGTCAGCAGGCTTGAATAGACGGGATAATCCCTCTCAAAAGAGAAAACGCTGAATTCTATGAACACACATGCCTGTTTTTCCATTTGTCATCATTTTATTGTCATTACAGAACACAACAGAACAAAGTAAGGTGGCATATAAGGGTTTTAAATCCCTTATATACCACCTTATATATACCCATTCCTTTTCACGTGTGCCTTCAGCCTTTGTCAGTTTTGTTTTTTGTTTTTGTTAAGCGGTATAATGTCTATGTAATGCTTTACTCCAAAGCTTATTATGACTCTCCAATAATACAAGAGAAGCTAAAGGAGGGATATTCATCATCGATTCACCCAGCACAGCTAAAACTTACAGGACTGAACGATCTAAATCTCTTTTTTAACACTGATCAAGTTTATCACTGCATTAAGGAAGATACTGTACCTACAATCAGAGGGTAAAGCAGAGGACTATGAATGAATGAATATTCCTTGCATGTCACTTCTGGTGTTAAAATGATATTGTGTGAAATAGAATTGGAAATGGTTTACACAAAGTGAGCAGGAAGGGTGTTAACACATAATGAAGACGTAACCTCTCCTCAGGCCTCACAGCCTCTCACTAGACTGTGATTGATCCTGATTCGTGATGAAGGACAGTACGTTGGCAGAGGAAGAAAGAAAGAAAGAAATAGTCGTGAGATTGTCTGTTGCATCCACTGCCACAGTAAATGATCCCGTTAAACAACAACTGCAGACATGAACTTCAAACCTTGTGGGCGTTGTTGGACTGAAGCCCAGTAAATTGCTTTTTTTGTTTGTTTGTTTAACATGTGTTTTCTAATCAGCAAATTGACTGTAGGTGTGACGGTGTACCGTGATGGACTGGCATTCTGTTCAGGGTGTACCCCGCCTTGTTACACCATGTCAGATGGAATGAGCACCAGTGACCGACCCCGCCTCGATGTTTTAACTGAATAACATTACGCTGCTTCATTGCTAAATGCTGTACATTTCGCGTATTTATATGAAGATATTTTATCACTCTGTATTTTATTTGTATTCTAAATAAATCATTTCTGAATATTTTTTAAAATGTCACATAACAAATGTGTGTGTCATTTTGTGTGACTGCATCCTTGTTAAGAGTGTTGCTGCCAGTCATGGCCTGAACCCACTTCTAATCTCAATGAGACTTTCCAGGTTAAATAAAGGTTATAATAACACAATAAGACAAAAAAGACAAGAAGAGGGATTCTGTGTCTCTTCTTGTCCCCCACGTCTCCCTCAGACATATTATATACACACACACGCCTATGGGTGAGGAATGCTTGATCCTGATATTGGAGACCAGTTGGCAGCATGGTGGCCTGACTCCTCTCAGGAGCTGGTGGAGGTGCTTGTCTCACCACTCCATGGCCTTATTCTGTCAGTCCCTACATGAGGGGCCTCGCGAGGCCTCCTCGTCTCCATCTCCAACAGCATCTCCAGCACTGAAGGACAACACAGAGAAATGGAGGGGGGGGGGACAGATATGAGGAAGGAGATGCGGGAATCCAGCCTCCATTATGTGTCCAACAAAGCAACATTTTCACTTTGAAGGGAAAGTGTTGCTATTGCAGACATTCTTTGTGTCTCAATGACCTTGAACCAGTGTGGTACAGGACAAAGGGAAGGAAACGCTTCACAGACGAGCACCAGAGCATTAGTGCTTCAAGAAGATATGTTTATAGTATTGTTTAGAAATGAGGTGTGTATTCATTTATTTATTTATTCGTATTTTCATTCAATTTGTATTTTAATCTGCAGCAATAATGTGCGACTCAACACAAACTACAGTCGTCATCTGCAATATTGGATGAATTGCAATCTTGACCAGAGGCTAGAGTGATATTCAAAACATGGTCACGAAAATAAGACCCGTTTTAATTTGGCTCTTTGATCACCGGTCCATTTCCCTTCACCCAGTGGCACCAAATGATAAAAACCAAACGAGACTCGAGTGAGTAAAGCGAGAGACAGTCATTTTGTGACAGCTCAGTAATCCCTCGATAATAGACAGTAGTCAGGACAATGCCTGTCACTTTAAATTATCCAATAGTCTGACTGACACATGAGACCACAGCAGCTGCAGGTCTTTCAAAACACCCGTATAACTCAAATATATCTTGGACAGATTTTCTGCTCGAGTGAATCTTGGAGATTTCAACAGATAAGAGGTCAGTTGGACGTTAATAGTAGAAATGTCTGTGTTAAGGTAACAGTCTGGGAGTTACTGAAGGCAGTTTCGATATCAGATTTCATTACAGTTATTTAAATGGCAAAATATTAAAGTTGTTACTTGCACATTAGAAAAATACATTATTATACTCATTTTATTTTCCTCGCTCTGTCCCCAGCCACGGCGTGAAACTGTTGCCACCATGTGGTGGTGTGCAGGATTTATGTTTATGTCTGGGGTAAAAAAAGAGGAACAAAAAACTTTTGAATAACATTTCTACATGATGATTCAGGTAGAAGGACAAGACACTGACTTCTGGTGATTCTCACAAAACCTTATCAAGATATTAAGAGTGTACATGTTTTCAAACATACTCCAAAGAGTGAAATAAAAAGAATCCTTGCTGTATGACAGATAACAGGTCACTAAAGAAACTTGAATAAAGGAAACTCTTTCCTTTTATTTTCCATTCCAGAAAAGTTCAATTAGTTGGATTAGAAAAACCATTGTTGGCTTGTTGCAATGAAGAGAGACAACATCGACCTCTTCCAAGCTTCGTCTTTGCTATTATTGTGACGTGTGGACTGATCCAAACAGAATACTGAAGCATCTGAGGCGTCTTTGGCTCACATCACCATCACATGTTGCGGCTTGACGTGACCTGAGGTGCATCAGCGCTCTCATCTAACAAAGATCTTCCTTCTCCAGAGAGCAAAAAGTTCTGGCTGGCTGCACTGGCCTTGACATCCCATAATACCCCCTCCTTTGCACATCACACACATTACATGGCCTATGTGTGTGTGTGCGTGTGTGTGTGTGTTCTCCTTCACTCACTTGGTGTCTGTCAGAAAGATAACTCTGAAAAAGAGACTAACTGTAACAACTTGATTGTTAACTTCAGTGATTTGGGCTCGAGTGACAATGAACTCTGCGTCAGAGGCTGAGCTACATGCAAATGCAATCTTTTTTTTCACGGCTGTGTCGCCATGGACTGAAAGCAGGGAGGGAGGATACGTGCTGAGTGAGCACACACACACACACACACACACAAACACACACACACAAGCACTACACTGTCTTCTTTAAAGCTTAAAATTCAGAATGCACATATACACATTTGCATAATGATGTTATTTTTCTTTACTCTTGAGAAAAGAAACTAAGCATTAGTGGAAAAATGATTCACACACATAAAAGTCAAAAGACTTGTCTGCTTGCCCCTCGCTATTCATTGCATTTTATAAATGTATATTTCATATATCTTACAAAGCAGTATTTGTACTACTTGACACAGTTTTCTACCACTGTCCCCAATGACTCACTCACAATGGTCATAATATAAATCTATGCGATAATAAGCATAGTTTTATTGCGAAATGGATGATAATATGATATAATTTTAGCCTTAAATACTTTGAAAGGTTTACAGGCAAAGGTTTTAGATGATTGAAATATGACAAGAGGCCATAAATGGACTTAACCCTTTCTATTTCACAAACTGGTCATGTCTTCTTTTTAGAAAATAAGTGAGCAATGACAACAGTTCTATACTTTCTTCACGACATGTGAAGCCAAAACGATCCTGCAAAAGAAGATTTAAAAAATATTAACATGAAAACAGAGTGTAAATATTATTTTCACTGTTCTCAGAGTATTCCATCTAATAGCATTTCCTTAACTGACCTCACAATTCATGAGTCGCCACACGGGCCTTTCTGCATGGAGTTTGTATGTTTCTCTGTGTGTGTGTGTGTGGGTTCTCTCCGGGTTCTCCGGCTTCCTCCCACAGTCCAAAAACATGCAACGTTAAATTGGACACTCTAAACTGACCATAGGAGTGAGTGTGAGAGTGAATGGTTGTTTGTCTTTCGCTGTGTGTGTGTGGCCCTGACTGGCGAACTGTCCAGGGTGTACCCCGCCATTCATCCATCTTCAACTGCTTTATCCTCCACATGAGGGTCACGGGTGCGGCGCCAATCTCAGTTGACCCTGGACAGTTTGCAGTCCATCACAGAGCCACATGGAGACAATGTACAAGTGTACGAGTGTCCACTTTACCTAATCCCTAGCATTACCATCAACTTCTTCAACCAAACTGACATATGAAAATGAAGATAGACGTTTTGTTGTCCCGAGTCCTCGCATTTCTCTGATGTCTCATTATTTGCTTTTATCTTTATTTTTTTTTTTCCATGAAGGCGACTGTCTTGCAACAACATTGGTGCTAAATTTCCACAATCACCTGACCTGACCTATACTCATCACCGTCATGTGACAGACAAAGCAAGCGCTAATTGGAATAAAACACTTTTCACACATTGTTCTTAAGCCGTCTAATTGCCACATTGGAACAGCCTACCTCTTATGAAGTGTTCTCTCTTTTTTTATTATAAAATTACTTATTTTATTGGTTTTCCTTCTTTTAGCGTAATGATTTTGTAGCACTTTTGTCAACGAAGGTTGTTTCTCAATGGTCTATGCACATAAACTTAGACTTAACTTCAGCTTCAAAATGTTACCTAACTATCTACAGGGACAAATGCACTCTCTCACAGAGTCAAGACAAAAGAGTAATAAGAGCACAAATAAAAACAAACAAACACCCAAGCAGGACATGCAAAGACATGAATTAATCCCAGGTGCTTCCAGAATGTTGGAAATTTCCCCCAGAGCAACTGGTGCTGAGAAAATTAAAGTAAACCTCTATTTAGGCAGATTCATTTTGGATCAGAGCATTAGAAGAAAAATACCCAGTGTCCTCAGAGGTGAAGTGGTGAAAGATTGGAGGTTTGTTACAAACCTTGACAGTGCTGAGGTTACAGCTGAATGCTGAAAGAAAGAGAGAACTCTTTAGATGGTGCTTGTAAATGTGAAGGCATTAATAAAGCGACAATCTCCTAAACATGAGGTAATAACAGCAGCAGCGTCAATTCTTATTCATCGTGTCTCTCCATTTCATTCTGCACTTGGCCAACTAAAGAAAATAAAAATAACCTAGAGTTCGTAACATGAAGCCTAAAAATATTTAACAGTATATTGTAACACAACTGCTTGAATGAAGGGCATGATTCCTAATTCTGCATGAACACTGTGAGAGTTATTCTGAAAAGAAGGGGGAGAAATGACATGGTGAAAAGAGGAGCACTATAGCAAGCACCATTTGTTCTTTTTGTTACATCAGTGACAGAAGCCACATAAATGATGTCAATCACCATCTACATTTGTGCAATGGAGATACGTTTTCAGAGTATCTGTGAATAAAAAGTTAGCTGAGGTTACGTGTGGTTACAAACAGTGTGACAATTAAGACGGATCGAAATGTGAAACAAAGAGAAGCGATGTTCACAGTTTTATACTATTTTATTAGCATCATATACATTATTAGATATACTTACATAGTGCATCACACTTATAATTCACAACCTCTATTTTAGAGAGAACAATAGTCTAGATTCTAGACAGGAATTGTGGTGAGAAAATGTAAAGAGGGTTCAGTTCAGTAGAAGCGTGGATGGAGGAGGGCTGGGTGCACAGCAGCCGCCAGAGACGCTCGATGGAGCGGCTGCAGCTGCCAGTAGAAGCCTCCGTCTGTGGGGAGCTGTCCACTTAGCGGGGGGTGCTGAAACAGCAGAGGTGGCAACGCAGGGCAACGCAGGGCAACGCAGGGCAACGCAGGGCGCAGATCTTGAACCTCTTGTTTCAACTTCATCCTCCGGTTCTGAAACCACGTTTTCACCTAAAGAAGACAATGAACAGTCATCAGAACCCCATCCCACAGGAGGCATCCGGTGCAACACTGGCATCGCTACCAACAAGCCCATTTTATATAGTACATTTATATAGAAGAATCACTGTACGGCTCCTCTTACCCCGGTGGAGTCACAGATAACTATTTCCGACACTGTCAGCATATGTGTGCAGCTGCTGCAGGTGACTGTTTATTGTTTATTGTTTATTGTTTATTGTTTATTTTATTTTGCACAGTTTAAAAGAAAAAAATATAAGATTGACAAAAAATACAAAGTAACATACAGTGCAGGAAAGCCTAGTGGGCTTATTTGAAGCCTCTACCTAAATAATGTTGAAATTTGACAATATTTGAAAGAAAACACAAAATGAACATACAAAAAAATCATCTAACTATATAAAAGTGATAACAAACTAATAATCACAAATTATATATAATAACAAAAAACAAACCAATAATAAAAACAAACAAACATTAATGTAAAAACAAAAGTATGAGTGTGTAATGTATGCGAGTGTGTATCTATGTGTGTGTCTCCATGAGGGAAATATTGGTTTATACTCCTACTTTTTGATTTCTTGAGCATGTGTGAATCAAAAATAAACACAGAAATATGAACAACAACACATGAAGAAAAGCAAATTACAAAACAACCATTAAATAATCTTTTAAGTGTCTTTTGTAGAATTTTATGGAACAGTTTTTTGCCAGATGGGAAAAGTCATTCCACAATTTAGTACCCCTAAATCTTATTGAAAATTGACCTCTGCAGGTAAGAAATGTAGGAAGATGAAGATCTGAGGATTGACGAGTTGAGTAGGAATGGACCTGTGTATTTGTTTTAAAATACGTCTTGAAATGCTCGTTCTGGTGATGTCTAATGGTGGAGATTAATGAGCCAGACTAGCGGGCCAGAGTCTGAGCGTTGCCTTTCCTTTGGTGTGATGGGTTTTGGGCGGGTGGATGGACAATAAGTTTGTCATATCTCAAATATGCAATGTCGCCTCTCTCCCGTGCGGCCTTCATTGCTGGGAGAAGTTCCTTCCTTCTTCAAGTTTATCCTTCAGCCGTAGAAATCTGACCACAATGGGTCGTGGCTTTTCTGACAATGCCATCGGCTTCCCAGTCCTGTGAGCGCAATCCAGCTCTGTTTTCAAGAGATCCAGTTGTAGTTTTTCACTGAATAGTTTTCTCACTTGGTCTTCAGATTCAGACACCTTTTAATTTCCAGACTCTTTAAAGCCATTTACAACAACATTTTGGCGTCTTGACTGGCCCTCCAGATATACTGCCTGAGGGAGTCCCCTCATACACCTGCACACTGCTGCCCTCTGCTGGCGGGATGTGCTGTGACATGTTCCTGATATGGGAAGGGGAAAAACAGAGCTGAAAAATTGTGGAAAAAGTGGCTAAAAAATAACTGGATTATTACCAGAATGAATCAGTGAATTCATTGTTTTTATGCGGGTTTAAGTAAATGCTGGAGTAAATGATATTGTTTATCAATAACAGATGTTAGTGAAAATAAGCATTAGTGTCCCTCCCACTGTGATCACAATTGTTTTTCACACACTGGATATATTATATAGATATTTTACATAATATATTAGGGATGGGACGATGCCACTTTTTTGTGTCCGATACCAATACCACAAACTTGGGTATCTACCGATATCAATATCAGTCCGATACAGTTATATTAGACCATTTATGAATGTATGAATGTAACACATTTGAGTCATTTCAAAGAATTGAAAAACAAATATTGTAACAAACAGCCCAAACATGACTCAGCAAAAATGATTGACATTTTATATATTTGACATTTCTATCTGTTCAGTATCTGATCCATTGATTTTGACCAGTATTGCACCGACACCGATACTGACTGATACCCATTCCCATCCCTATTATATTATATATCCATAACAGCTACACATTTCTAGATCTGTACATTCTAATCTCTAGTGGTGACATTGACACTTGGAATATTTATTTATGTTGTACTTTACATCAAAGACAAAGACTAAAACCAGCTGAACTACTGAGGAGTGACACTGGATCAACAAGCATCTGAACACCAGTACCAGGCGCTAAATGCTGTGGAGCAGTGGCGGTATTCTGAAAGCATGTAGTGGCTTAGCGACTTACTAAAACACCTTGTTCTACCATAAAGTCAATAGTCAGTGTTTAAAGCCGGAAACAACATAGTCACTTATTTGGGATTAACACATTGTCTCTGATCCCTTGTACCCTAGAGTTGAGGAAATGTACTGGATCACATCCTTGGAACATTCCCTGCATTTAAAAAAAGGAAGATGAAGCAGTGTATTGCAATGCATTTGTAGAGACATGTCTCCCTCTAGTGGTTTAAAGAAGCAACAACACTAGTGCAAGCGTGTTGCACTAAACGTTTGGAGGATGAGTATCGTATAACCTGCTGCTGGGCTAAGTACTGTGCACTGTATTCATTCTGGCTGAAGGGGAGTCGGTCCTCACGTTCACCAGAGCGCTGTAGGGCGGCACAGGCAAAGCTGCAGCAATGGAGAAGGCCTTCTCTTTAGACATGGATGCAGAGGGATCCACCACTCTGGAGATCCTCCACTGAAAGGTTTCAAGATTTAACAACATGCTCTGAATTAAAGTCTATAAACACACTGATGTTATAACAATGTACATGTATTATGTTTTATTACCACACACACACACACAAAGCAACGTGAATGTGACAGACCTTATTAGAAGAAAGCTTAAAACCGATGAATCGATTATCAAAATAGTTGTCGATTAATTTAGTTATCAATTAATAATGGATTCATCGATGAATCGTTTCAGCTCTAGTTTTTTCGTCCTCTTATGTGTTGTTGAGTCAAATGTATGATTCATTTTACATCAAATATTTAAAAAAACAAAACAAAACAGGAGTAGCCATAATTGTGCAGAGGTTGCAAAATATACCGGGTTTTTTTGCCAAGCGAACTCTGAACTGTGATGTATTTGCACATTTGTTTGCTCAGGTGTAAAAAAAAAAGAAGTAATTTCATCAGATTGCAGAGGTTGTGCTGAAATAAAGTATACAGGACACTATATTACACATTCTTATAGCCTGCCCCTGGCAATCGAAACAGGATGATTCCTCCCTATTGCAGGTGAAAGTACATTGTGTTGTTTGTGAGCTCTGAGCTAGGAAGAACAATTCATTTAATCCTTTGTTTTATTGTCCAGAATATCAGGAATATAAACTGAGGTTGTTTCAGAAACTAACTGCAGAACACTTCATGTCTGATGAGCGATAACTGAAATACCTCTTTGATTATAAAGTGTTAAATTTGTGTTTGAGGCCATTTCAATAGCGTCTGTGTTTTCTTTATGTCTGAAATTATCTGTGTTTGGCATCTTAACTTTACATTCATTTAATTATGACCCTTGAAAATGAAATCAATCATTTAAAAAAAACATCTGTGATAACTTGATTCAAGACAATTTGGTGGCACATAATACTATGGGACTGTAGTTCACGTAATCAAGTCAACATTTCACATTACATTACAGTAATTTCATTATTTCTAAGAATTTGTCATACACAGTTCATGCCATAAAGGCCCTTATGTTTATGTGTGGATGCCTCACGCCATCATAGTGTTCAGGAGCACAGGTCGTCGCTTTGCTATCCCATGGAGTGTCTAATGTACAGTTCATTTTTACTACTCACAGTGTGGATGGGCTGTAGTTGACCAGGCAATGACCCTAACCCTAATCCTAACCCAAAAACACCAAGCAAGAAGATGTACTCCCCTCGGGAAAAAAAATACAAACAATTTCAAATGGATTGGTCTTCACAACTCAAGAGCAGATCACAACTGCTCAAGCAAGATAATGCTAGCTGTTATTAAACCAGAACTACTCTAAGTTCTCTTTAATAACACAGCCATCTTCTTCGGCCTTCCACTACACTGACGTCAATGGACACGGTGAGTGTCATAGGTCAAAAAAGATGCTTTACAGCTCACTCTACTACCAGCAGATGTGGGTACAGTACAAGGTACACTGGAACATAAGTAAGACAAAATAAATATTAAAAATTCACTCAGAGGACTTTGTTACTTTTTTAACAGCAGAAGGAGGGGATCTGTCTTTAAACGATTTAAATCTCAAACTAGCTATATTAATTATAACTAACATTGTCAAGTTTGTCAGTTAACATGTCAACACATGACATTTAAAATGTTTAGGGCACTATAATATGTCACTTTAGTGTGGACCATCCCGCAAAAGATGACAAATAACCTCCTATTGTGTATTATTACTGAAGTATACTTTATGTGCAGTGGACAAAATAGTCAAACAGATACGTAAAACATTTTGATGGAACCACAAAGGAACATGCTGTAAATGTTTTGTGGTGGAGGTACTGCATGTTCAATCGGCCATGGAGGGACAATGATTAATATTCAGGGTCGAACTATCATCAATCCTAGCAAGTTTGGTTCAGATCGGACCAGGATTGGCAAAGTTGTAACAGTTTATACCACCACCAGGAGGCGCTGTTTTCAAAATTCACCGTTTCAGCAACATAGTCGTCTTCAGCAACTAACAACTATAGCAAGTTTGGTTGGGATCAGACCTTCCATTGCGAAGTTATAAGAGTTTCATTGTCTGGTGCGAAAAATCGAAATTATCTCCAACTTTGGCGCCCCCTATCTCGTACGCCATACAACATTTTAAAAAAGCTTTTGATAACTTTAGATGCTCAACTTGTCCACAGTCATCTCACCAAATTTGAAGGTGATTTTTGAGTGCGATACGATGATCTGTGTAAAAGTTATTCCCATAATCGTAAAAAAACATTTTTTTTTTGTATTTTCTTTCACCACAAGGAGGCGCTGTTTTCAAACTTGACCGTTTTTGCATAGACATCTTCAGCCATGACCCATCATCAATCATAGCAGGTTTGGTTCGGATGGATATACTGCTTTTGATGGGCTGCTTTTGTGCTTCAGAGAGCAATAATGTGTGGGAAATGCCTCTGTATTTTAATAAGTTTAAAATAATTACTGACACTGACAGGTTAAATAGCAAATTAACATGGATGGCCTACATAGCTCATCTAAGACAGTATCAGCACAGTCTGCCTCACATGTTGGTGTTGCACAGTTTAATTATTTCATCACTTTCACAATGAAAAGACAATAATACAGTTTATTTTTAATTCTTATCCACATCTGACTGTAAAACAGATGGTGATGTAATGCTGTACTGAGAAATGTTTTATTGATTGCAAGGTAAAGCCATTTTCCACATGAACCACAAATGCTGGCAAGCATTCACTGTCCATCTCCTTGGCTTTAATGACTTTAAAATCTCAGTAAATTATGTCTATTATGTTAAATTCATGTCTAACTTGATAAATTTACTTCTGTGCTGTTATTTTTTTTACTCATCAAATGTCTATTCACATTTCACCTTATTTTCACTGAGTTACCAGGACAACACAACTGCTTCAGTGATGATTTAATATAGGACACCTCACTATTGATGTTTTGACCTCTGACCGGCCTGCCTGAACATGTTTGCCCAGAAGAACCCACCCACTTATAGTTTGGCCTATAGACTCCACCCCCTCTCTAATGTGGGGGGAAACATGTTGTTTCCCTCTTCCAGCTCCTTTTTTCAACGTTTTACTGAAAAACAGGAAACATGAACTAATGTTATGAAAACAACCTTAATGATGGACAGAAAGATGCCCCTCCCCCTTGTGTCTCTCCAACACAATCCACTTATTTTGGCCGCTCTGAGCTTCCTTCCTTACTTGTGACATTTACCCTTTTAACAAAATTCACATTTCTTCAATGATTGGCTCCACCCCCTGGTGATGCTTCTAGAGAAACAGTGGTGTAGATGATGAATGGGAGGAGTCACTGCATTACATTAAATTACATTACATGTCATTTAGCAGATGCTTTTATCCAAAGCAACTTACAATGGAATTGTTGAATGTGGGCGGAGTTTTTCTGGTTCCTGCACCTGGACCATAAAGAAGAACCTGCCGTAGAATTGTGGCTCCACCTCCACAGCTCCCAGTAAACCACACCCCTTCACCATCAATAGGCTGTGTTTGATCAGTTGGTTTAAACTGGTCCAAAACCATTTTAAACTGCTCCTAAGGCCTGTGTCACAGGTCCTGTTGTAGGTCTGTGTCATAGGTCCTGTTGTAGGCCCAGTCAAGGTCCCTGTCGAGGCCTGTGTTGTAGACCTGTGTCATAGGTCCGTCAGAGGTTTTGGTTGTAGGCCTGTGTCATATGTCCTGTTGTGAGGGATTGTGTCAGAGGTCCTGTTTTAGGCCTGTGTCATAGGTCCTGCCATAGGCCTGTGTCATGTCCTGTGTAGGCCTGTGTTAGGCCTGTGCTGTAGGTCCTGTCAGCCTATGGTGTGTCAGGTCCTGCCGTGCCTGTGTCAGGGTCCTGCAGGCCTGTGTCATAAGTCCTGTCATAGACTTGTAATAGGTATTGTCAGGTTCTGTTGTGAGGGCTTGTGTCGTAGGTCCTGTTGTAGGCCTGTGTTGTAGACCTGTGTCATAGGTCCTGTCGTAGGTCCTGTTGTAGGCCTGTGTTGTAGACCTGTGTCATAGTCCTGTTGTCCCTGTAGGTAGGATGTTGTCCTGTGAGGTCCCGGTCCTGTGAGGGCTTGTGTCAGGCTGCTGGGTCCGTGGTTGTGACCTGTGTCAGGTCCTGTGTGGAGGTCCTGTTGTAGGCCGTGTCAGGTCCTGTTGTGAGGGCTTGTGTCAGAGGGTCCTGTTGTAGGCCTGTGTCATAGGTCCTGTCATAGGTCCTGTCAGAGGCCTGTGTTGTAGGCCTGTGTCATAGGTCCTGTTGTAGGCCTGGCCATTAGTCCTGCCGTGACATGCAGGCCTGTGTTGTAGGTCTGTGTTGTAGGTCCTGTTGTAGACCTGTGTCATAAGTCCTGTTGTAGGCCTGTTTCGTAAGTCCTGTCGGAGATCCTGTTGTAGGTCCTGTTGTAGGCCTCTGTTGTAAGTCCTGTCATAGATCCTGTTGTAGGCCTGTACGTGTATCCGTGGTGGGGCGAGGTGATCGGCTGGTTCCTGGCGCTGTCGTCCATGCTCTGTATTCTCCTCACTTTCATCTACAAACTCTTCAGAGCCAAAGGCTCTTTTGCTTAGGTTAGCACCGCCCACCATGACATCATCACACACACCATGTAACCAATCAGACGCCTGAACACTGACTTGTGTGTTGCAGCGCTGGTCTTACCTGACCACACCAGTGTGGGGCGCTCATCACCTGAAGTACATGGCCATGCCCCTGGCGCCGGGCATCGACCAATTGCAGAGCTCCATCTCCAGCCGCCTCGCCCACGACATGTCGCCGCCATGACCTTGACCTACAGTCGACCGGTCATCACCATGGAGATGAGAACAACAACAAAACAGATCAATGAAGCAGCTGATCAATGACCAATGATCTCACACTTACACAGTTTAGGCCGACGCCCACAGACTGTTCTTCTGTCATGTGATCAGAGTGAAAATGATGTCTCTTCAAATCAGTCTGATGATGAATGTTGATCCAATTTTATCTGATCTGATTGAACCTGCTCTGATCTAACTCTAATCTAATCTTATTTCATTTCATTTCATTTCATTTCATCATGACCTGAATCTTCTAATTTTGCAGACAGGCAGACTGGTGACATAGTGAAGTCTTCATCCTCTCATTAATGTGTGATATTGTGAATTATGCGTATGACGACGTGCAGATGAGCAAAAGTCTGGAGTTAGTGTTGGATCAGAAAAACTTTAAATCTTCATATTCTAATGTAAAGGTTACACAAACGTAACCAGGAAGACAACATGCAATAGTTACAGCCTTGTAGCAATGTGAAAAAAGACCACTAGGGGTCTCCATAGACCACTTAATACTCTGCACCACTGCACCACAATCATCCTGTGCCTTCTGTCTGAGAAATGGTTGTTTTTTTATTTTATTTAAAGGTTCACAGTTTGGTACAATTTATAATTGACATGTGCAAATGTATTTTAAAGTCTTATTGTTTATGACATAGTTACAATTTGTTAATAAAGACAGGTTTTAAAGAGAGAACTTTGATTGTTCATCAAATATTTTTATCTATTTTTTTTCTAGTCAACTTATTTTGAGCTTTTAGATCTTGTAAACAAACTGTGATTATATATTGTCCCCCATATATTGTATTTGTTTGTGTGTGTGTGTGTGTGTGTGTGTGTGTGTGTGTGTTAGTGTGTGTAAAGTTAAACAGTCACCTTTGGACGGACCAATAAGAAGAGATTTTTATAGTTGTTGTAAAAATGAGTCTTTGTCTCAGTCACTGAACTTAAGTTACAGACGTACGTGAAAAACGTGACTTCTCATGTTCATCAGTAAACTGTGATTATTCCCACAACATGGACATTTACAGCAGCAAAGACAGTAATTAATAATATACATGTGTGAACGTATGAGTGTATTCATGTTCACATAAACAGATGTTCACTGCTGCTTACTAAATGCTCACTAATGTTAAACTATTGTTCACTAATGTGTAAAATTGTGTATTTTATGCCACTTCATAGATTAACCTAAATTTTGTTGCTGAAAGTGAACTTTGACCTTTGATTACTGAAAGGCGAGCCAGCGGTGGCTAGGGTTAGCACGTCGTCCGTCACTCTCTGCTGTGCTGCTCTGTTCTGCACTGTTGTCACGGTCACTTCTCCAAACCTGCGCCTGCTGCAGCGTGTTGCAGCTCAGAGGTCTGGATATGAATTCAAATATTTGGCCTAATTATGATTTTAAAAGTAACTAAGCAGATGACAATGTAATGTAAAATTACAAACTTAAGAGAAAAACTCCCAAAAGTATTCGTACAATGGATTACAGTAATGTGAGTAGTTATTTACCTCCACCACTGATTAGCTGAACTACTTGTTGTTTACATTGTGGTCAGTAGGTTGTGCTAGTTAGAGCAACTTAGGTCATATTTCGCAAAAAATGGGTAGTTTTTTTCCATTTTGACAGAGGAAAGACAAACAAGAATTCAGCTTGATTTCGTGTTTCACTGGTCTGATTGACAAACAAATATACCACCCAATGTTTCCTTTTCATTGGTGGGTGGGTCTTGGGTGCCTCCTTGCTTCTGATTGGCTATGTTTGCGCTGTACTCTTCAAAATAAAAGTACTACCTCTTTGCCTTCAGTGCAATGTCAACACTAATATGGATGGATGGATAATACATAGACAGACAGACAGACAGACAGATTACTGACCATACTTTTACAACTGTTGGCCATGATGATGTTTAGCATATTTAATATAATATAATTATTTATTGTTATGCTCTTATTGAGAGGTGCCACACACAATTATTCTGTGAACTACAGTGACAATGTTTCTCTCATCAGTTGAACGCTCTGACTTTCATTTCATTAAGTTAATCTGTGTCTGTAATTATTGATTTGCAGTCATCTATATTGTCTGTTGTCCCGGTCGTGTGTAATGATGCTGATATGTGTTTGAGATAAGAGTCCTTTATTTGTCCCGCAGTGGGGAAATTTACAATGTTACAGCAGCAAGACAGTAAAGATAAAGATAATAAATAATAAACATGCATTATCAAAAAAGAAAATTACAATATAAAAAGATATTACGCTTATAAAACATTACTTAAAATAGAATGTAGAATGTACATTATAGACAGCTAGTAGAATATACACAGTATGGACTTGATATTTACAGCATAAATAAGTATATTGCACTTGTGTACAGTATATACAGTATTACACGTAGAAGCAAGGCATGTTACTGACACTGTTGAATAGAGCCACTCCTGCAGACTTCGGATGTGTGGTCATTAATACTAAAGGGTTCATTGATTTTCAAATCATCTGTTGGTGTGTTGTTAAAAAGTAATTCAAAAGTGCAGCCGAGTGATTATGAGAAACGACCAGCAGGTGTCGCCCCGTGAAAACCTCCTGATCTATAGGTTTGGTGAAACTCCTTTTCTCAAAAAACAGGAATGTGGCTCTACTGAGAGCGGGACAGAAAAAAGACATCTATACAATATAGGTATCTATGCAGTGAATAAACTACAGGGACAGTGAGTGTCATATGAAGTGTCAACTTTCTAACATAGAAAATCACAAAACAAAGAACACTGAGGCCAAGTTATAGTTGAACATGAACACATACATTTTTATTGACAGGACATGTGAACGTAGTCATCCAAATCAATTTTTGGGGCGGGACTTCAGAGTTGCCAGTGCTGCAGACAGTCCAGCCACCTCTGTGTACAAATCCACTTGAATATACAAGTGTCTTCTAACAATGTCTATTAGGTCCTTCATTCCTCTTTGAAAGCACCCTGGGTCATTATTGATCACACTGTCAAAAAGTTCAGGACCCCACTTCAAGATCATAGCGGTCTGCGGCCTCTGGTTCTTTGGGCATCTGGTTCTTTGGGCATCAGTGAACATCATTGAAAATCAATGAACATTAGTGAACATTGGTGAACATCGGTGAACATTGGTGAACATTAGTGAACATCAGTGAACATTGGTGAACATCGGTGAACATCAGTGAATATCAGTCAATATCGGTGAACATCAGTGAACATTGGTGAATATTGGCGAACATCAGTGAACATTAGTGAACGTCGGTGAAAATTGGTGAACATCAGTGAACATTGGTGAAAATTGGTGAACATTAGTGAACATCGGTGAACATTAATGAACATCAGTGAACATCAGTAAACAGTAGTGAACATTAATGAACATCAGTGAAACATTAGTGAACATTAATGAACATCAGTGAACATCAGTAAACATTAGTGAACATCAGTGAACATCAGTAAACATTAGAGAACATCAGTGAACTTTAGTTAATATCAGTGAACATTAGTTAACATCACACATACGGAGAGACAGAGGGAAGGAAGAAACAAGGTTAATGACATATAATAAAGTCATATTCATACCCTGAGTGTGAGAGAGTGAATGTGCGTGCACCACAGAAACATCCCCCAGCAGTCAAGGTCTATAGCAGCATAACTAAGAGATGGTCCAGGTTTCCCTGAACCAGCTCTAACTATAAGCTTTATCAAAAAGGAAAGTTTTAAGTCTTTAAATAAAACTTTAAATACAGAAAGAGGCTCCGCCTCCTGAACTGTCATTGAAAGCTGGTTCCACAGGAGAGGATCCTGGTAACTGAAGGCTCTGCCTCCCGTTCTGCTCTTACAGACTCTGGGAACCACAAGTAAACCTGTATTTTGGGACCTAAGTGGTCTGTTAGGGTGATAAGGTAAGACTAGGTCTTTCAGGTATTAAGGGGCCTGACCCTTAAGTGCTTTGTATGTTAGGAGGAGGATTTTAAATTGAATTCTAAACTGTACGGGGAGCCAGTGTAGAGAAGCTAACACTGGAGTTATATGGTCTCTCTTTCTGCAGCATTTTGAATTAACTGAAGGATTCTAACAGACTTGTTGGAACATCCTGGTAATAAGGAGTTACAGTAATCTAATCTAGATGTAACAAAAGCATGAACTAGTTTTTCAGCATCCTGTAAGGACAGAATGTTTCTAATTTTCATAATGTTCCGCAGGTGGAAGAAGGCTGTTCTGGAAATTAGTTTTATGTGTGAATCAAATGACATTTCCTGGTCAAAAGTAACTCCAAGTTTCCTCACATTAGAACTGGAAGCCAGGGTGATGTCATCTAAAGTGACAATGTGATCAGAAAGTTTTTCTCTGAGGTGTTTAGGGCCAAGTATAATGACCTCAGTTTATTCTGAGTTTAAAAGTAGAAAGTTACAGGTCATCCAGGACTTAATGTCTCTGAGACATTCCTGGAGTTGAACAACCTGATTTATTTCATCCGGCCTCATTGATAAATATAGCTGAGTGTCGTCTGCATAACAATGAAAGTGTATGTTGTGCTTTCTAATAATGTTCCCTAGAGGAAGCATATATAAGGTAAAAAGTATAGGCCCAAGCACTGAGCTTTGTGGAAC
>NC_058031.1:24323478-24372608 GCF_019176455.1 Solea senegalensis
GGACTGGTGTTTGGACGATTCTGGCTAGCCTGGTGTGGACTTGTGTTTGGACTGATTCTGGTCCTAGCCTGGTTTGTGGATTGGTGTTTGGACCGATTCTGGTTCTAGCCTGGTTTGTGGACTGGTCTTTGGACTGATTCAGGCTCTAGCCCGGTCTGTGGACTGGTCTTTGGACTGATTCTGGTTCTAGCCCGGTCTGTGGACTGGTCTTTGGACTGATTCTAGTTCTAGCCTGGTCAGTGGACTGGTTTTTTGACTGATTCTGGTTCTAGCCTGGTCTGTGGACTGGTGTTTGGACTGATTCTGGTTCTAACCTGGTTGGTGGACTGGTGTTTGGTCTGATTCTGGTTCTAGCCTGGTTGGTTGACTGGTGATTGGTCTGATTCTGGTTCTAGCCTGGTTTGTTGGACCAGTTTCTGGACTAGTGTTTTGACTGGTTCTGGTTGCTGCCTGTCTCGTGGACTGGTTCTGGTTCCCGATCAGATGGAGAATCTTCCTGCCTCTTCTGGTTCTCTGGTTCTCCTGGAGGAGACCAAGAAGAACCCGTTTATCAAGTCCAATGGCATTGAGTATGTGTCTTTAGCAGCAGCTAACGGTTCCGTCCCATCGGTGGTGGTGACGAACTTCGGCGATGGTCCAGACAAGAAAGGAGGTGTGGTCCCGGGGGTGGGGCCAGGATACCAGGAGCGGGAGACATGGACCCGGCAGATGGACTTCATCATGTCCTGTGTTGGCTTTGCTGTTGGACTTGGAAACGTTTGGAGGTTCCCGTACCTGTGCTACAAGAATGGAGGAGGTAACACACACACACACACCCTGTCATACACAGCCCAAGCCCCGCCCCTTCGTTGAGGTAGTCTCTGATTGGTCTACATGAGAGTGGACATTTGTGAATTCTGTATCTTTAAATATTAACTTCATGTTTCCCATCAGATACATATAAAGCGGTATGGGCGTGGCTTGTGCGTGAGGGCGTGGCTTATATGAATTTTACAGTGTATAATGAGTTATTGATCAGAGTGACAGCAACAGGTTCAAGTGATCAGCTTTCATGACTGTGTGTGTGTGTGTGGCCGTGCGTGTGTGTGTGTGTGTGTGTGTGTGTCTCTGTCTGTGCCTAGGCATGTGCACGCCTGTGTCTGTCGCGTGTGTGTCTGTGCACGTGTGTGTCTGTCTGCATGTGTGTGTGCATGTGTTTCTGTGCATGTGTGTGTGTGTCTGTGCATGAGTGTGTGTCAGTCTCTGTGCATGTGTGTGTGTGTGTCTGTGCATGTGTGTGTGTGTGTCTGTGCATGTGTGTGTCTGTGCATGAGTGTGTGCCAATCTCTCTGTGCATATGTGTGTGTGTGTGTGTGTGTGTCTGTCTGCGCATGTGTGTTTGTTTGTTTGTCTGTGCATGTGTATGTCCGTGCATGTGTGTGTCTGTCTGTCTGTGCATGCATGTGTATATCTGTCTGTGCATGTGTGTGTGTCTCTCTCTCTCTGGACTTTGGTGTTTACAGTTTCCTGTCTAACTCTGAGATAAAGACGTGAACATAGATAAACATCGTAGACTTAAACTACCATAGATTTTATTATCTCTGTGTGTCAGGCTGGTTCTAAGCAGCAGGGGGCGCTCACAGCACAGTCAACTCTGAGCATGTTTGAACCAGTGGTCGACTGTGATGAGTGTGTGTGTGTGTGTGTGTTCGACTGTAAATCAGCAGGATGTGACATCACGTCTTTGTTCTTTCAAAATAAAATGTATGAGCAGAGACAAACAGCTTAGAGGGGAAAGAAAAGAGAAGATGTTTGTCCTCACCTGAAAAGGTCTCATTCCCCGGGGAGAGGTCTGAACATTCACACGAGGAGGAGGAGGTGGAGGAGGAGGAGGAGATTGGTGTTAAATCACAGGAGAACAGAGAAGATTTTCTTTTTTTAAAGGTCATCTGACTCATCAAACACAAATGCTCTTTAAAGGAGCATTCTACTGGTTTCTAGTAACTGCACACACACACACACACACACACACACACACACACACACACTGCTTGTTAGTTTTCAACCACCTATTAACATTGTCAGGGGCCAAAGGTCAGGGTGTGTGTGTGAGACGATTGGCTGCCAACTGTGACATCATCGTCAATCTGTAACAGATTAACAGGAGAGTAATCTGCTAATCCTGTTCACAGCCACTGCTCTTCCTCTTCCTTCCTTCTCTTCTTCCACCTCCTCTTCCTGGCAGATGATCCAGGTGTTTTAATGGAATCCCAGGATCCTGGATTAGTCAGAGTTTGTGTAAAAAGTCTGGGACTCTTTGAAGAATTTTCTTCACTTGTTAAAACTGAAATATTAAACAAACCAAAAGAGCACCTGATGGTGGCGCTGCTGCTCTGTCATTAGCTTTGTTAGCAGCCTGCCGCTACTTAGCCCACTGACTTACCCTGGATTAGGCAGTTTAGCTCGCTAACTGAGGCGCTGCAGCAGCTTAGCTCGCTAACAGTCACAACATGTTGGTGTGTGTGTGTGTGTGTGTGTGTGTGTGTGTGTGTGTCTCCATCAGAGAGACACACACACACACACACAGATGAATGGACAGAGAACAGCTGATCTTCTCTGTGCCAACTGTTACACAACAGCTGCTACTGGTACACACACTCTTATTCAAGCAGAGATGACGTCCATTAAAGGGACACTTCTGAGACACATATCAGAACACATTGTGCTGTGAGCGCCCCCTGCTGCTGAGAACTAGCCTGACACACAGAGACTCAAAGAAAAACAGATATTAGCCACCAAGTAATAAAATCTATGTCAGCTTAATGTTCACGTCTTTATCTCACTGTGAGACAAACTTTTAAAAACAGGAAACTGAAGTTTGTAAACCACTCACTCTCCCACACCAATGTCCACAGAGAAAATCAGTGATTTTCAGAAGTTGTTGATCCACTGCTGCCTCCATCACTGAGTTCAAATGTCTTATTTTGTGAATTCGGCATTAAAAATCCTCTGTTCAGATTTGCCACAGTGAAACAAAGTGACCACACAAGGCAGCAGCGGACCAGCAGCTCCTGTGTTTTCACAACATGTTGTAATGATGCAGCTGAAATGTGTGTGTGTGTGTCTGTCAGGTGTCTTCCTGATCCCGTACCTGCTCATCGTCTTCGTTGGAGGAATCCCGATCTTCTTCATGGAAATCTCTCTGGGTCAGTTCATGAAGGCGGGCGGCATCAACGCGTGGAACATCGCGCCGCTCTTTAAAGGTGCAGTACACCACAAATTCATCACATGGTGACCATGGTAACGTTTGAGTGAACATGACCTGGAAACAGGTTTTTATCTGTAATCATTTGGTATGTGACTGTAAAAACAGGACTCTGCCAGTCTACATGCCAGTGTGTTGTTGGTAAAGACATTTCCTCAACACGTGTGCAGCACATTGATGTGGGAGTGAATGTGTGTAAATGGATGAATGGCTAAAGTTAAATGTAAAGCAAACTAGAAACGGACGTGTGGGACGCTCAGCGTCTCTCACGTCCTCCTGTGCACAAACACACATACAAACAGGAAGTGGAACTGTGTGACATCGATGTGTCATGAGGGTGTTTGTCACAGGAGTGAGAACAAACTTATATATACAAGAGTTACAATTAATGATGTGGAGTTTCAGTTTCTCTCATCTCTTATTTGAAACACACGTTAATAAAGTGACAAAAACACATTCATTAAGTGACAAAAACACACGTTACTAAAGTTACAAAAACACGTTACTTAAGTGACAAGAACACACGTTACTAAAGTGACAAAAACACATTAATAAAGTTATAAAAACACACGTTACTAAAGTGACAAAACACACGTTACTTAAGTAACAAGAACACACGTTACTAAAGTTACAAAAACACATTAATAAAGTGACAAAAACACGATAAACCTAAAATGATGACAAAATGTTGTAATCATATAGAAACATGTATGTGCAGAATGAAGGGAGTCATGTGACACGCTGTCCCTGCCCCTCAGGTCTGGGTTACGCCTCCATGGTCATCGTGTTTTTCTGTAACACATACTACATCATGGTGTTGGCCTGGGGCCTCTACTACCTGGTCAAGTCGTTTAGCTCCACCCTGCCCTGGTCCACCTGTGATAACGAATGGAACACACCCAGCTGTGTGGAGACCTTCCAGCACCAGGACTGTAAAAACAGCAGCCTCACCAACATCACCATCACCGGCAACATGACCTGTGCCCAGCTGGCAAACGCAAGCTCACCCATCGTCGAGTTCTGGGAGTAAGTTCTGTCTTCTGTCAGGGGGGCGGGGCAAGTGGGAGTGGGCGGGGCATTGATGACGTTGATTGTGTTGTTGAATCAAAAGAAGAAATGAATATTTGAGTCTATATACTGAGTCTTCTGTCATCATTTGAACTGCAGCATGTTAGTGATCAAAGACGAGAAGAAGACAGAAGACACACTGCTGCTCACCTGTCCTCTGTCTGTCCCTCACCTGTCCTCTGTCTCTCCCTCACCTGTCCTCTGTCCAGGAACAAGGTGCTGGACATCTCATCTGGTCTGGATGAACCTGGACGTCTGAACTGGGAGATCCTGCTGTGTTTAATGGCCGTGTGGGTTATTGTTTATTTCTGTGTGTGGAAGGGAGTCAAATCCACCGGGAAGGTACATGTGTGTGTGTGTGTGTGTGTGTGTGTGTGTGTGTGTGTGTGGTGTGTGTGTGTGTGTGTGTGTGTGTGTGTGTGTGAGATAATGTCCTCCTCTGTGATTTCACTGTAACTCAACTCCACCTGGGACCTGTAGCTCTCCATGGTGCTAAAACAGCACATTCCTGTGTGTGTGTGTGTGTGTGTGTGTGTGTGTGTGTGTGTGTGTGTTCAGTGAAAGTAAATCTGACTCTTGGTGAAAAATAAACTGAAACTGAATCAGTTCAATAACAATGAGCCGCAGGTTCTTATGAAGGCAAACAGCTGAGGGAGGCGGGCACAGGGGTCACGGGGGTCACGGGGTCATCAGATCTGACTGAGGGCATCTTTGTGTGTATACAGCGTGGGAATGTCGAAACCATGTTACCTTTCACCCTTCATGTAGATTCAACAGTTAACTTAACGTCTCCTGCTCTCTCTGGTCTGTGTGTGTGTGTGTGTGTGTGTGTGTGTGTGTGTGTGTGCGTGTGTGTGTCTCAGGTGGTCTACATCACAGCCACCTTCCCGTACCTGGTCCTCATCATCCTGCTGGTCAGAGGTGTGACTCTTCCAGGTGCTTATGATGGAATCATGTACTATATCAGTCCTGACTGGTCCAAACTGTCCCAGGCTCAGGTCAGTGTGTGTGTGTGTGTGTGTTCATATGGAGAAGGTGAAGAAAACCGGCAGACACACACTCATTCGACCTCTGACCCCTGCACAGGTGTGGGTCGACGCCGGGACACAGGTCTTCTTCTCGTACGCCATCGGCCTTGGTGCTCTGACGGCGCTGGGGAGCTACAACCGCTTTAACAACGACTGCCACAAGTACAACACACACAAACACACACACTCACACACACATGCACACGCTCATTCATACACACACTGACATGCTTGTCTTGTTTGTGCAGAGACGCCTTCATCCTCGCCTTCATCAACAGTGGAACCAGTTTCTTTGCTGGTTTTGTCGTCTTCTCTATTCTGGGCTTCATGGCTGCAGAGCAGGGAGTGGAAATCTCACAGGTGGCTGTGTCAGGTACACACACACACACACACACACACTGAATCAGATCTGCAGTGTTTCCTTCTGAGGAAGCACTAATTATAACTGCGTCATGTGCTTCATTGATATTAATACACACACATACAGTTGACTGGAGACTGTACTCTGTGTGTGCGTGTGTGTGTGTGTGTGAGACAGAACATGTTCATGTCTCTGTCTCACTGTTACACAGACTTTTCCAACAGGAAACTGAAGTTTGTAAACCACTCACTCTCCCACACCAAACCCCATAGAGAAAAGCAGTGATTTTCACATCACACACACAGGAGTTGTTGATCCACTGCTGCCTCCGTCACTAAGTTCAAATGTCTTATTTTTACAGTTCGGCTTTAAATATCCTTGGTTCAGGTTTAACTCAGTGACACAAAGTGACCACACGAGGCAGCAGTGACCAGCAGCTCCTGTGTCCCTGCCAGCTAAAATCACTGATTTTCTCTATGGGGTTTGGTGTGGGAGAGTGAGTGCTTTACAAACGTCAGGGTCACTTTCAAAGTTGGGCGGGACATAAAAACTCCACATTTACATCATTGATCGATCCTTTTCTGGATGACTTGATTGAACTCGATAATCAATAATCATTGATCAGTGGTGTTCAGTCATGTCTGTGTTGTGGTCCAGGTCCAGGTCTGGCCTTCATCGCATATCCAAAGGCTGTCACGCTGTTGCCCGTGTCGCCGCTGTGGGCGGCGCTCTTCTTCATCATGCTGCTGCTGCTCGGCCTCGGCAGTCAGGTGATCAAACTCCCACAATCCTTCACATTCACCACACACTGTCATCATGACGTCACAGCGGGTCTTTCAGGGGATTCATGTGTTCATCTGTGACAACGTCCAGCATTAATGACGTCATCATCAACATTTATATTCATTTAAATTACTGTGTTTTAAATCAATACACACTCTGTCTGTCTGTCTGTCTGTCTGTCTGTCAGTTTGTGGGAGTGGAAGGATTCGTCGCAGGAATCCTGGATCTGTTTCCGGGACATTATCAGTATCGTTATAAGAGAGAGATTGCCGTGGTGATCTGCTGCTTGCTCTGCTTCATCATTGACATCTCCATGGTGACACAGGTGATGAACACATACACATTGATGATGACGATGATGTCATAGGATTTCATTTTCACTCATTCACCAATATTTTCATAGTGTTTTGTTCATTAAATGATGATGATGTTTGTGTGTGTGTGTGTGTGTGTGTATGTGGGTGTGTGTGCAGGGAGGAATGTACGTCTTCCAGTTGTTCGATTATTACTCTGCCAGTGGAATGACTCTGCTGTGGCAGGCCTTCTGGGAGTGTGTCGTTGTGGCCTGGGTCTATGGTATGTGTCATATACACACACACACCTGTTGAAGTTGAACGTGTCACTGTTTGACCTGATGATGTCACTTCCTGTGGTCTGACCGTGTGCAGGTGCTGACCGCTTCATGGATGACATCGCTCGTATGATCGGGTATCGTCCGTTCTTCTGGGTCAAGTGGTGCTGGTTGTTTGTGACTCCATGTGTGTGTATGGTGAGAGAACACACACACACACACACACACTTCACTCATCGCTATGGTTACGAGTTTCCTCTCATTGTAATTTTTAAATATGATGAAAATATTTGCGTCCTACATTTAAAACGACCTGACCTTTGACCCACTGTGTTGTGTGTGTGTGGTGGCTCCGCCCCCTCTGCAGGGCATCTTCCTGTTTCACCTGATCACCTACAAACGTCTGACGTACAACAACGTGTACGTGTATCCGTGGTGGGGCGAGGTGATCGGCTGGTTCCTGGCGCTGTCGTCCATGCTCTGTATTCCCCTCACTTTCATCTACAAACTCTTCAGAGCCAAAGGCTCCTTCGCTGAGGTTAGCTCCGCCCACCGTGACATCATCTCACGCACACCACTTAATCAATCAGACGCCTGAATGCTGATTTGTGTGTTGCAGCGCTGGTCTTACCTGACCACACCAGTGTGGGGCGCTCATCACCTGGAGTACATGGCCACGCCCCTGGCGCCGGGCATCGACGACGACAGGGTCGTCATCTCCGAGACTGTCATGTAGGGCGTCGACCAATCACAGAGCTCCACCTCCAACCGCCATGACCTCGCCCTCCAGAGCTGCCGACCAGTCATCACCATTGAGATGAGAAAAACAAAAAACAACACAGTTTAGGCCGACGCCCACTATCTGTTTTTCTGTCATGTGATCAGATAGAAAAATAATGTTGCTTCAAATCAGTCTGATGATCAGTGTAATCTGATCTGATCTGATCTAATCTAATCTAATCTTATCTAATCTGATGTAATCTAATCTGATTTTATTTGAGCTAATCTGACATAATCTGACGTAATATAATCTGATTTGATATAATCTGATATATGATATAATGATTTGAAGGAAAACAAAGGAAACTTTCAGCAGAGGCTGACATGGTCACATGACCACGCCGAGCTCAGTGGGGGTCACGTGACTACTGAATGCACTTTACTTCACTAATTGTTGCTGATGAATATTCTGATCGATCGTCTTCCTGCTCTTGTCATCAATCTCCAGCCGTGACCTCTGACCTCGGGTCTGACCTCAAGGTTCCAGTGAGATTTCAGTTTCCTCACGCATGTCACAGAGGAGGCGGAGCTACGACTCCTGAAAGGAAAACAGAGATGATCGATCAGTCTGATTATTGGTAAATGAAACTGAGCCGATCGGTGATATTTGAATAATTTACTTTAAAATGAAAAAGAAATTACATCTCATGTACTTTGACGTTGCTGTGGCTGAAATCTCACTTGGTCTGACCTTTGGCCCCTCCTCAGGCTCCACCCCCTCAGGTCAACTTAAGTGCCAAACAGACACTGATTTCAGACTCACAGCTGCCAATCATGTTCACTGAGCTCCTCCCTCTGCCTCTGACCAACCCCCACCTTCTCCCTCCCTCCCTGAGCTCCACCTTCTGTCTCTGATCCCCCCCAGCTCCTCCCCCCTCCCTGAGCCCCTCCCTCCACCACAGAGATCCTCCCCTCACCGACACGTTTAATCCGAAATCAAGAACAAACTAAGATTGTGATGAATAAAAATGCTTCATCATGGAGACGTGATGATGAGTCACATGTCCTCAGTGTGTGCCGCGTCAGTGTGGTGACCCGATGGGAGCTGGAGGACTCCGCCTTATGTCGCTGTCTTACGAGCTGACGCCACTTTTCCCGCCATCAGCTGTCTGTGGGGGCGTGTCTACAACTGTCTCCTAGCAACCAGTCACACAGCACGGGTGGGATTTACGATGACGTCGTTTGCTGCACTTTTTAAAAAGAAAATGTATTTTGTAAAAAATATCAGAGATTTATCAATAATTATTGATCATGTGTGTGATCGTTTTATTTTGATTGAGTAAATGTCCGCGCTGCCATCTGCCACCAGCAGGAGGCGACAGTGGGAGGAGTCTCATACTTTTTGTTTTTACAGATTTACAGCAGTGTTTGTGTGATGCAGCGAGGGGGCGGGGCTTCTGTCGTAGTGGGTTTGTCTTTGTGTGATTGATGCAAAATGAAAAGGGATTTTTTTACATTTTTTTCCTGTTCTTTATTGATACTTTACCTCTGACCCGCCCACTGCTCGTCTCCACCCACTCCTCTTCTACGCCCACTGCTCGTCTTTAAAAATAATACTACAAGCTTAAACTCCATTTCCCAGCAGGCAGTGGGATTTTCACCTTAAACTCATGAATATTTAACATTTTTATTAGATTCTAAAATAATAAGTTGAGTTTGTTAATAAATTTAATGAAAAATAAATTTAGTTGTAAAATAAGTTTTTTAATTTATTAACAAAATAATATTTTGTTTAAAAAAACAACATAAAAATACACATTTTATTTTAATATTAATCATTAATCTGAAAAAAATTAATTTAGGGACAAAAAATGATTTAATTTAAAAGTCAATGTTACTTTAAGACTTTTAGAAAACCTTTATAAGCAAAGTAAAACAAATATTGTGATAAAAATCTATTATTTATAACGTTATAATGTGTCGTCATTTGATCTTTGAGACAAAAGTTTTAACTTTTAAAATTCAGCTTCATTTCTCGAGTGATTTCAGATTTGACCATAAACAACAAAATGATTTCCTGTCTGCAGTGAGACCAGCAGGAGGCGCTCTACTCCTCCTCCTGTGTCTGCAGTGAGACCAACAGGAGGCGCTCTACTCTTCCTCCTGTGTCTGCAGTGAGACCAGCAGGTGGCACTCCACTGTCTTTATGCCCCGCCCACTCTTTGTTGTTACAGTGTCACTTCCTGTTTACGTTGTCTTTCTGACTGTAGCGAAACAAAAGTTATTGATTATAAGTAATATTTACACTAATGATGACATGAGACGCTAACAAGATGCTAACGAGTCACTCTCTGATGATGTCATTATTTGTTTCATTGACCTCTGACCTTGCAAGGGTCACATGTTCTAATCCACTGTGATCATTGTAGTTTCTTCAGCAATAAAAGCAGCAGATTAACACTTGATCTGTCTCCATGGTTATTGCGTTGTTTGTCTCTATTTCTGATGAACAAGTGAAGTCACTCATTCATCTTATACCCCTTTATTGTCCACATGAGGGTCATGGAGGACGCTGGTGCTAATCCCAGCTAATTTTCTCCCCATGTTTTCTACAGGTTCTGCGAGTTCTCCAGGTCATCGTTAAGTATGGACATGCTAAATTATTACTTTTTTGAGTGATTTTGGACGACATATTAAACTATGACTTTTCCGCGTGAATTTGGACGACATTCTAAACTATGACTTTTTTCGAGTCATTTTGGACGACGTACTAAACTGTGACTTTTTTCGATTCATTTTGGACGACATACTATATTATGTCTTTTTTGTCTCATTTTGGACAACATACTAAACTATGACTTTGACTCAATTTGGACGACATACTGAATTATGACTTTTTCGTCTCAAATTGGGCGACGTACTAAACTATGACTTTTTTGTCTCAATTTGGACGACATACTAAACTATGACTTTTTTAAAAGAGTTTAAAGATTTTGAATAGTTTGTAAAGAGTTTGAAAAGTTTTTATAGAGTTTGAAGAGTATTTAAGGAGTTTGTAATGTCTTTAAAGTCTGATTTTTTTTTTTTAAACTTTTCAAACTCTTTAAAAACTTTTTAAACTCTTAAAAGACAGAAAATTAGGATAGAGTAATCAGATTAATTTTCATGAATTGAGTCACTGAACTGACTGGACTGCAGAGACATGTGTCCATCTGTCCTCTGTTCGTCCTCATGTCTTCTACAGACTGAACCATTTCCTGAAAACAGCAGGTGTAAAAAAGACTCCACTGACTCAGCACTTTCACACTCAGAGAAGAAACGTGATCCCAGCTCCAAGCGGATCAAACCGGTTCAAACCAACAGCTGAAGACCAGGGAGCACAGGGGGCCAGTGTTAGGACATTGTCCCAACACTGACATGAAGATGAACGGATGAAAACACTGACTTGAAGATGAACGGATAAAGATGAATGGATGAAAACACTGACATGAAGATGAACGGATGAAGATGAATGGATGAAAACACTGGCATGAAGATTAACGGATGAAGATGAATGGATGAAAACCCTGACATGAAGATAAACGGATAAAAATACTGACATGAAGTTGAATGGATGAAGGTGAACGAATGAAATGTTTGCGCGCCAGCGGCATTTTAAAAAAAAAAAGTTTATTCAAACACAGGCTTGGTGACGCGCAGATAATTGTAAATAAACACAAATGCAAATAAAAAAGAATAAATAAATAAAATAAGTCATAATCATGACGTAATGCTTTATCATTTCCAATCTTTTCTATTCAAGTCATTTCAAGAGAAGCATTAAGAAACGCTTACATAATCATAAATCATATTCCAGGTTAGTCACATTTGTTTCTCAGTGTGAGAGACATCACATTTACTCTTTAAATGTATTTTAAATGTTTATTTTACATCTGATCTGTATAAATATAGCAGTTTTCTTTTAGATTAGAGCTTTTATCCAAAGCGACTTACAATAGTGCATTTCATATAGTCAAACTATATAGTGCGATGTACTAAGTGCGTGCTTTTTTTGTTGTCGTCTTACTCGAGGTAGCGTTGAAAGAGATCCAACATGGCTGACACAGTCACTGACGTCCATCAGCACAAGTGTGTGTATGTGTTCATCAGTGTGTGTGTGTGTGTAAAGAAGGTGATGACAGAATAAGATGTAAACACCATGATGTTTATTTTCAGGAATGTTTCATCAACAGGAAACAACATTGGTGAATGCAGATGGTCCACATGAAGCCGCCGCCCCCCTGGAGGCTCCGCCCTGCCATGTCAGCAGATGAGAGGTTGCCGTTATGATTTACAGCTGAAAAAGACTCCTGGTTGGTCAGGAGGCTGTGTGGGTGGGGCATGACTGTGTGAAACAGATTTAACCAATGAGAGGAGGCGAAGGGGGCGGAGTCACCTGTTTACAAACGATCTGTTCAAACAAACACATGTGAACCATGACACTTTCTTCTCCAAAAATACTCAACCTTTGACCCTCAGGAATGAAACAGAACAATGATTATTGATCAGTGACCGGGTCAAGACCATTTAAACCTTCAACTTCAAACAAACACAGAAGACAAAGAAAAAAAAAGAAACTTGAACCAATCACAGCACAGCAATGTCAGCTGACCCGACAGGAAGTGACATCACCATATAGAGACAGAAGCTGTGGAGTGTTTGTGGAGGACGACAGTGATGAAGCTGCTCTTTGTCCTCTTCTTCATCGTCGTCCTCATCTTCATCTTCATCGTCCTTGTCCTCATTTTCATCATCAGTCTGATTTCTTATCACTGCTGGACTGAAGACACACACACAAAGAGGTGTAAGAAGGGTGTGTGTGTGTCTGTGTGTGTGTGTACGTGTGTATGTGTGTACGTGTGTACCAGTAGTTTGCTGTGTTCGTCCAACAGTCGGTCGTACTCCACCGTCAGATTCTCCGCCTGTTTCTTCATCGCCGTGACGTCGCGGTCCGACTTGTTCAGAGCTGCAGGAACAAATGAGATGATGTCATCTGCTGAGACACGCCCACATCCACACAGACTCCGCCTCCTCAGCTCCTGCTTACCTTTCTTGGTGGTGTCCAGCTCGTCCTTCAGAGTCTTCACCTCCTCTTTCAGCTTCTTGTTCTCCTCCTGAGGTCCTGCTCCCTTTTTTCCCGCCTCTGGCACCTCGATACCAGCATCACGCAGTTTCTATGGCAACAACAAAAATTACATTTATTAATTCTATAAAAATAAATAAAATGAGAAAAACGTTCACAGACCACAGACGTTCACGGACCACAGACGTTCACGGACCACAGACGCTGATCACAGACGCTCACAGACGCTCACTGACCAAAGACATTCACATACCACAGATGTTAACTGACCACAGACGCTCACAGACGCTCACTGACACAGACGGCTCACAGACGCTCACAGACATTCGCCACGACCACAGACGCTCACTGACCACAGATCACTTCACTGACCACAGACATTAACTGACCACAGACATTAACTGACCACAGACATTAACTGACCACAGACGTTCCCAGATGTCCCCAGACGTCCACAGACATAAACTGACTACAGACGTTCACTGACGCTGGTTTTCATCACATGACTTCATGTGTTTTCATAAATCATTTTATATTAATAATCAACATTCATGTCAATAAACTGTAGACACGCGGCTGCATTCAAGCGCAGTGGGAAACTCTGGAGCATGTATGTAAATGTATTCGTGGATGGCTGGATTATAATCCACACCACAGTGTGTAGATTACATACAAGTGAATATATCCAGGAAACAGTGTCTCAGCTGTTTGTCACGTGTTTCTCTGCACATGTCTGACAGATTTCAGACAAGGTCCGCCTCCTTCCCTTCAATGTCTATGATGTCACATGTGTGATCACGTTTGTAGAAGAGGCCGCAATAAACACAACACACACACCATATACATGAAGACATGTGTTCATTTACAGTTTAGATTCACAAAACACTGTTTACACTCACATAGCATTAACCAGTGTGTGTGTGTGTGTGTGTGTGTGCATACTTGTCATATGCAGTTGAAGCACTTTCTTATTTAAGCAGTGAAGAACTTGGTGATCTCTTCACCTCGGACAAATCCTGCTCAGATTACCAGAGAGTGTGTGTGTGTCATTCACAATGTGACCACACATGCACATACACACGTACACACACACCTTCTATGAATACCTCTCATGTTTCTGTTTAACTTGGTTCCAGCACAGCAGCTGTAGATCAGTGCTGCCCCCCACTGGTGAGAGTCTCACACTGTAAAGTATAGGGATGTGTGTGTGTGTGTGTCACCTCTTGCAGCAGCTCGTTTTCATCCATGAACGTCTTGGCGGCGTTGCTGGCGCCCTCTGCCTGTTTCTTGAAAGCTTCATTAGAGGCCATGAGTGAAGCCTGCTGAGAGAGAAGAGTTGCCAGACGACGCAGTAACCTGTCACACACACACACACACACACACACACACGTATTAATAACCAGTCAAAGCTGCTTTACAACATTTTATCAATTTACCAATTAGAACTGCATTTAAATCCAGTGATAAATGAACACATGAACTCGTCCCCAGTGAATGAAAGTGAGAACAAACCAACACGACCACATCACTGAATTACAGCTCAGTGTCTATCTGTTTTTCCAAGATAAACCGTTTAAAGTTCACATTCTCCGAATGTGTTGCCATATGGAGGACCAAAAGGGACAAAATTCAATTAATAAATACACCATTAAATCATTCATTAAATGTGTCATTAAATAATGAAATGTGTCATTAAATAATGAAATGTGTCATTAAATACATTTCATTATTTAATGACAAATTTCTTTTTTTCAAACATATTTATTGGATTTTTTTTTTTTACAGCATAGGTAAACAAAACAGACAGCATGCACAAACAGTGCACCCAAACAGAACAATCACATCCACCCCCCCACCCCTCCTTCCCACAACAAAAGGATCATACCAGTTATGTTAAAATTACATAACTGATATATATACATAAATTATCCTATCGAAGGCCTTCTCTGCGTCCAGCGACAGGATAGAGTGGTCAGGGAGGCCAGACTTTTTAAACAAAATATTAAGCAACCTTCTCGTATTGTGGAAGCCCTGTCTGCCCTGTACAAATCCACTCTGATCCAAATGGACCATTTGCGGTAAGACTGGTTCCAACCTCCTTGCCAGCACTTTGCATAAAATCTTAAGGTCATTATTTAGAAGTGAAATCGGTCTGTAGGACCCACACTGGGTTGTGGCCAGGATTATTTGGCCAGGCAAAGCTGCTAACATCAAGAAAAGCTGTCTAAAGAAGGATGGATTATCTATATTTTTAAGTTTAAAGGGCACAGTTTTGTGTATAAGAGTTAACCCCTCTTGAGTTAGAGCTAAAAGAGGCTGAAAACACCTGACCAGGCCATCTCCTCCTCACCCTTATTACATCGTCTGAGATCAAATGAGTCTCTTGGAGAAAAATTATTTTGGCTTCAAGCTGCCGGAGCCTGTTCATAACCTGTTCAAGATTGACAATCTTATTTAGTCCTCTCACATTCCAGGACGTGAACTGAAGATCAGAGGCCATAGCTGAGAACTGTCACCTCATTAATACCCTGATAGACATATACAAAGTAACTACAGAAAAAAGAAATAAAATAAAAAATAAGTAATTAAAAAACAACAAAAAAGAAATGTATAAATGAAAACAGAAGGCATGAAGAAATCCCCACACAAAATCAAAGAAGAAATGAAAAGAGAACAGAGTGTACTTCCCCAACTGAAATACACCCACCCATCCCAAAGTACACACATCCAGAGGAGCTCCAAACTGAGCTCAATCATAGAGCTGCGCTGGTCAGTCATCGGAAGAAGAAGACAGTGACCGATGGAGGGGGACACCCAGGAGTCAAGAAAAGTCGATCCTGATGTTCTGCTGCTCCCAGACTTTGACAGTAGTCTGTGTGACAGTAGCATCAAAGATCTAAAAAAGTCTTGTTGGGTGTTGGGTTCATCACCAAACAATGGGTGAACTGTACCTAGCAATACTGCAGAGCTACAAAAAGGGGGATAAAACTTTAAAACTCCTGTTTGCAAATATAGTTAATGAAACAAATGAGTCAATCAGTGTGAGAACAGAACAATTTGTTGTGGAAAATGATGTATTGTATTGCGTAAATGATGGTCACAAACGTCTGGTTGTCCCTGCTATCTGCAGAAGTATTGTTATGCAACTGGGGCACACACTTCCATGGGCGGGGCATCTAGGTCGTCATAAGACATATCTACGCATAAGCTCATGGTTTTACTGGCCATCCATATGCAAAGATGTTCAGCAATATTGCACAACATGCCCCGTTTGTCAGAAAACATCCCCTGTCCGCAAATCAGATCGAGCTTTTCTGCAACCACACCCTGTAATTTCCACCCCATTTCGCAGGATTGCCATGGACATTGTTGGCCCTTCCGTGAAAAGCAGTGGAGGACACCAGTACATTCTGGTTGTATGCGACTATGCCACCCCCTTCCCAGAGGCATTTCCCCTGCGCATGATCACTGCACCTGCAGTACTGCGAGCCTTGGTACAACTGTTCTCACGGGTGGGCACACCAGATGAGATCCTGACGGACCAGGGGACCAACTTCACCTCCAAACTGATGCAGCTCTTCCAGAAACAACTGGGCATTGCTGCAATCAAAACCACACCATATCACCCACAGACTGATGGCCTTGTGGAAAGGTTCAACCAGACCCTAAAGAGAATGCTGCAGAAGTTTGTGGTTGACACCGGAAAGGACTGGGACAGCTGGCTATCCTTTCTGCTCTTTGCAAACCGTGAAGTTCCCCAGGCATCAACTGGCTTTTCCCCATTTGAACTATTGTATGGTTGGGATGTGCAGGGCCCACTGGACCTACTAGCCCCATTCACCATGCCAAGTGACAAAGGGATCTTGCAGTTTGTGCTGGAGATGAGAGAGCGGCTTGCAAAGTATCAGGAGGAGGCTGAGGTCAACCTGTACAAGGCACAGAAGAGCCAAAAGATCTGGTATGACCACCAGTGGGACTTTTTCAATTCAAAATGATGCCCTTTGGCTTGCATGGAGCTCCTGCTACTTTCCAGAGGCTGATGGAAAGAGTTCTCCAGGGCTGTGACCGCTGCGGTGCGGCCTACCAGGATGATGTTGTGATCTTCAGCAACAGCTGGTCAGAGCATACCCAACATGTTTCTCTCACCCTCCAGAAAGTCCAGGAAGCTGGACTGACGCTTAACACGGCCAGGTGTGAGTGGGCCCGACACGAAACTCGGTACCTGGGATACCAGTTGGGAAGAGGGGAGGTGCATCCACAAGTGGATAAAGTGGAAGCTATCCGGAAATGTCCTCGGCCACGGACCAAGAAGGAGGTGCAGTCCTTTCTGGGTCTGGTAGGGTGGTACAGACACAATTTGTTCCCCAGTTCTCCACCATCGCCACCCCACTCACAGCTTTAACTACTAAAGACCGGAAGAATCCTGTAACCTGGTCGGAGGAGTGCCAATCTGTCTGAAAAATCGTCTGTGTACCTCGCCAGTTCTCAAAAGTCCAGACTTCAGCAGGAGATTCCTGGTCCAAGTGATGCCTCAGCAGTGGGCCTTGGAGCAGTGCTGGCACAGGGGGATACCGGTAAAGAGAATCCAGTCCTGTACTTGAGCCACAAGCTCCAGCCACGCGTGACGAGATACTCCACAGTGGAGAAAGAGGGTCTGGCCATTAAATGGGCGTTGGAGAGCCTGCGCTATTACTTATTGGGACAAGAGTTTGACCTGGAGACGGACCATCGAGCTCTCACCTGGATCAACTCTATGAAGGACCACAACAGTCGCCTCACAAGATGGTACATCTCACTGCAACCGTTCAAGTTTATCATCCGGCACAGGACAGGCAAGACTAATGTGGAGGCAGACTATCTCTCCAGATTGCCGCACATCGTCAATCCCCGGGAGGAGGAGGATGATGTGACGGAGCGGCCCCATCACTAAGTGAGGGCAGTTTGCGCACACGTACACGCCACCCACATACCAAATAATTCCCCGTCCCGTTCCACTTCTCTGCATCCGACACAAACACAACCATAATCTATTCCCCACAGTTCCATAGCGAGGGTGCACACTCGTTACACACACACACGCACGCACACACACGCTGGTGTTTCACCCGCTGTTCTCAGCCAAACAGGGGCATAGCTATCTGGGTGGATAAATAGGACTCTTGACGGGAAAGTGACCACCTGACTGAGGTGGCTAATTAGAGAGTATTATTTTGTGCAACGCCCAGTGGGAGGAGCGTAACAGTTATAAGGCAACCATTTTGAGCCTGTTCAGGTGGGAGAGAGTTGATGACATGTGGTGCAGTGTAGGTCAAAGACGGTGCAGGAGTTAAAGAGGAACTCTGTTCAGCACAGAAAACTCTGTAAACAGCTTGGGTTAATTTTGTTTGTTTGTTCTCGTCTATTTTTTTTCCTTTAGTTACTTTGTAAATATTTTTGTTTTTCGTCATTGGTTATTTGGGGGCACGGTGAGAATAAACTTCTATTGAATGCAACAACTCGACTAAGCCATATCATTTAGGGGGGTGTCACCAAGGACCCCGTTACAAATGGGCGAGTTTGACAGATAAAATAAATTAATGATCCACTGCAACATGGACCATGAAATAATGAAATGTGTCATTAAATAATGAAATGTGTCTTTAATTAATTAAATGTATTTAATGACACATTTAATGAATGATTTAATGGTGTATTTATTTATTGAATTTTGTCCCTTTTGGTCCTCCATATTGCCATGGCAACCAATGCAAAACATTAACACATACACACAAGTCCTAATCATTAACCTGATAATATAACATATGCAAATAAAATAATATGAAACCAGAATTTAGATGATCAATTATAATAAGGAGTAGTGTGTGTGTGCATGTGTTTGTGAGATCATCTGTCAGACTTCCACACATCACAAACAACCTAATATAGCATCACAAATGTACACATGACACACACAGAGAGACAGAGAGAGAGAGAGAGAGAGAGAGATACCCCTGACATTTCCAGCTCGTGTATGTATGTGTGTGTCAGTGATGTAATGGCCTCTGCAGGAATTACATGTACAGAATAAAAGTTTGTATAGCCCTCACTCTCGCACACCAGTCCATAGAAAAAAAATCAGTGATTTCAACCATTTCCTCCTGTTTCTGAAGTTTTTATTCTTTACACTATGATGAAACAACCAAGTCACTACAGTGGGTGTGGCCTGAGAAAGACCCAGAGAGCCAATCAGTACGAGGCTGAGGATTTACAGTAACTATCACACACACACACTCACACACACACTCACTCACCACCTCATTCCTTCCACCCTACTGTAAAATTCCACTGTTTTTAAATCAGCCTGAGTCAGTGTGTGTGTGTGTGTGTGTGTGTGTCTTACAGACAGAGCAGCAGGGCAAATCCAGCGATGTACTCGTTCCTCTGAGCCCTGAACAGTTTCATGTGAATGTGTTCGATGGCCGTGGGGTTGTTGGTCAGGTCGACCTTCTCTGTCACACTGTACTTCCTGACCTCACGAAACGCATCTGCACACACAATCGTCATCATCATCATCAACAGTTACCACTGTTATAACCATGACAATCCACTCTTCTCCATCATACAGTTCTAACTCGACTCACGACTCCTGCACCTGCGTGAAACTGTGGCGACACAAACTCGTGACTTATGAAGCAGCTGGTTTGGCTGTAACTCAGTTGATTAAAAAGACTCAACACCAGGGGGCACTGTGTATGAGTAACATGTAACAATGTACAGCTTTTATACAAGAGTGGCACTAAAGGCTGCTTCTGATACTGCGGGTCAAAGGTCAGCAGTCAATAAATAACATTGACAGTATTGAAACGCACCGATGAGCAGGAAGACGAGGATGGCGATGATGACCATGAACGTTGTGTTTCCATAGAGAGCGATGGTCTGGACCAAACGAGACCTGAAGATCTTACTCCACCTGCAGCAGCACAACACACAGACGGTGATACACACACACTCGGTGATACACAAAGTGATACAATCACACACACACACACACACACACACAGAGCTCTGCCTCCCTCTAGTGGCACTACAGATTATTACATTCTGTTGGCCTAGCGTGATCATGTGATCAGAGAGTGTTTGGTGATTGGTTAGTAAATGATAAACAAGTCAAAGCAGCAGAACCGGATAAATGATAAACAAGTCAAAGCAGCAGAACCGGATTTGATCAAGTTTAACATCTGGAGGCTGAACATCTGGGAGGCTGAACCTCAGCACTTAAAGAAGGACAGTAGAGGGTTTTTGACACTGAGATAAAGACGTGAACACATCGTTCACACATCAGGGGACTATCCCTTTAACTGTGAGTAAACACGGCTGATGAATTCATGTGATCACACTGAGCTGATCAATGACATTCCTGAGGTTTAACCTATGATCACAACGATCGATGACGACCACGATGGACTGACCTCTTAGGTGAGATGAAGGGAATACAGAGCAGGAGGACGAAGAAGACTTCAGCGTACAGGAAGGTGGCGACCGCCGTCCACTGGAGACTCATGATGACTGCTGAGAAACACACACACACACACACACACACACACACACACACACACACACACACAGTTTGTCAGAGAAACAACTCCACAACATTCTCTGAAAGACAGCAGCTGATTCATCCTTTGACTAATAACAGAGATCAATAATAAAGAGAGAGCACATGGACATTGGAAGTGTGATGCAGGAAACGGTTAAACAAGAGAATAAACTGAAAATAAACATGTTAACGTGCGCACACACAGAGAGACACGGGGCCAGACTAAGTCCTGAGAGCTGTCCTCCCTCAAACGGTCCACAAACACAGTCCAACTGTGTCCACTGACACTGGTCCCACTGGTCTATCGTCTGAAGACGAATGTGTCACAAAACAACACAACGCTAACATGCTAACGTCACCCTGGCTCCGTCTATCACCTGGAAATGCTGTGTTGTTGTTAGCGTATTGGCCGCAGTTAGCAGCAGTGAAGTACTCGTGTATGTGTGTGTGAACTTACCTGACAAACGTCACCCGATTCTGAAGAACCGCTTTAAACACGCGCAGCTACTACTACGCGGAACCGTTAGCCTGTTTTAGCCTGTTAGCTTCCGCAAAAAAACTCTTCCGGGTTCCGGCGGTTACTGCCACCTCATCCTGAGCGCCGATGTATTATAAGAACTGTATAGAGCTCCGCCCCCTCTGCCTTTGAAGACATTTTCCCAGTGGCCATTCGTGGTACTGCAACACAAAATACTCGTGCGGCCCTATTTCAGTGTGAAGCGCAGTAAAACGGTGTGTGTGTGTGAGAGAGAGAGAGAGACTTAGAGCAGCAGACATGAGGAAACCATGACTCATCGTTTTTTTTTTTTTTTTACCATTTTATGATTAACGATTAATTTGGGAAAGTGGCTCACTCACACACACACACACTAAGACGACCATATAAACCAATGAACCATAACATTAAGACTAGTAACTGGTTTGATGAAGCAGTAGAGACAACTGAGACACATGAGACAGTAGAGACAACTGAAACACATGAGACAGTAGAGACAACTGAGACACATGAGACAGTAGAGACAACTGAGACACTAGAGACAATTGAGGTTCATTAAAGTTAATAAATGAGGAAATGTTTATTTTCCCTGCTTTATGTTAACATTATGCTAGCTGCTGTTGCCTAGTCTGTCACAGTGTTTGTTACATGATGGAAAATATTGAGTCATCGTCACCATGGTGACGCTTTTCCCAGAGACTCTAACCTTTAATCATGTGATTCACGGGAAGAACCACAGAAAACTGTTTGTTTGTTTGTTTACACTTTAGTGAAATCACACAAATATACACACTCAGCAGAGGAAATGGTCATGATATCAAAACAGACACAAGCTATTACATCATCATCATCATCTTCATCATGACTCAGCAGAAATAAACAAATAAAAACAAGGCAATGGTGAATGATTTTCCTGACAATGTCATGAAAACAAAGTGGACGAACAGCGACGTCACGTCACGTCACGTCACGTCGTGAGGCTGCAAGCACCGTGATGTCACTGTCACCATGACGACGGCTCATTTAAATAATAATGCTTGTGGTTTGTGATGAAAGGGACATCACTGCGCTCGCGAAGCCTCCCGAGCTGCTCCATCATAAACTAAGACACCAGGTGTGTGTGGGCGGAGCTTCTCAGCACCTGCTCTCAATAACAACAATAACAACAACAACAACAATAATAATAATAATTATAATAATAATCAGATTATGGTACAATAATGACATCACACTCCAAGGCGAGTCCAGTGATTGACTGTTGCTATGGTAACATGACAGCCAGGAGTCTGTGGGGTGGGCGGGGCTTAATGAGGGAGTGGTCAGATATCCAAAGAGAGTCCAAAAGGCGGAGCAACATTTAACACTTAATCTCATGATCAATGGAAACGGAGACCGTTCCAGTGGTTGGATTAGAGTGACATCACTGCAACCACTGGATTAAACACTAGTGCTTTAGTTAGTTTGATCATAGCAATGACACTGGGATTATTTTTCTCTGACAAATCACAACCCATTTTTACATTAACATCGTTAAATGTTCGGAGAACCTGAGATTATAATCTGGATACTTCACTCTCTGATGGTTGTGTGTGTGTGTGTGTGTGTACAAACATTACATCACAAGCATCCTCCAACAATAAATAAAGTTATCATGAAAAATAAATTAAAAGAAAAATATAATAAATATATCAACGATGGAGAATGTGTGTGTGTGTGTGTCTCTTTCTCTTAGTTTGTCCATCACTCAGTCCTTTTTTGTGGTACACCAACTACTGAAAGACTCCTCCTGTCCCCTCCTTCTTTCCTCTCCTGTCTCCTCCTCCCTCGTTTGCTGTGACGGACGATGTCTTCTTGTCCCTCATCAGCATTCTGTGTCCACTCCCTCTCTCCTGCTCTCAGTATTCCAGCAGCGTCTCCCTCCTCCTCCCCCCTCCTCCTCCTCTCATGTTCACATACTAAGAGGACATTTGACCTCCTCTCTGTTCTTCTGTTTATTCGTCAGCCTCCTCCTCCTCACTGTTCTTCATCATCACACGTCTTTATCTCCCCTGCTCCTCCTCTTTGTCTCCTTCACACTAAAGGCGGAGTCCAACAACACACACACGCTGGTTTTGCATTCTTTGTGAGGACACTCATACCTTAACCATAACTATCACAACTAAATACCTGGCCCTAAAACCAGGTCTTATCCCCCCAAAAAGCCCTTTAACAATGTGAGGACCAGACAAAATATCCTCACTCCTCAAGGATTAAATGATTTTTGCTCCTCATAAAGCCACAAATACAACAACACACACACACACAGAGGGAGAGAGAGAGAGAGAGGGAGGGAGAGTAGTATTGGTGTGTAGTGGCTTTCCTCCCTGTTCTATAATTAATCCTCTAAAAACAGTCTTTAATCTGGACCCTTCCTCTTGCTCCTCCTCCCTTTGGTCCCAAAGAATTAAGCGACAGTGAAACAACATTAAGAAAAAAAAGGTGCTTTAGATTCATCGCACAAAGACAAAGAGGCTTCAGAAGGTTTTCACACCAGAGTCTTAATCAGAATTTTATCAATCTTAATCCAGATCCAGATTCTTACTCCAGAGTCTTAATCCAGATCCAGATTCTTACTCCAGAGTCTTGATCCAGATCCAGATTCTTACTACAGACTTAATCCAGATCACAGATTTTTAATACAGATTGCGGTTGTTGATCAAGAGTGTCTGCCTTAATCCAGATTCAAAATTAAAACATGTGAACAGATACAGATCGTTAATCCAGATTCAGATTAGATTGTTACATTTGATGATTTCATTTTTGGTGCCACTTAACAATCAGACTTGTCTTCTGAGGGATGTATTATGAGTTTATTCACGAGGTTAACGTTGTAAACAGAAATTATAATCCACACTCTTTGACAGCTGATGTGAGGTCATGTGATCGTCTGTTCCTGTGGAATCAAATGTCTGCTCAGACTGGAGGTGTAAATGTAGCAGATGCATCATATATGAAGTTTAAATATTAAATAAATAATAAAATCACACCTTAATATTGATTTATCAACAAACAAGTTAAAGATTTAAAATCTGTAAAACCATTATCTTTTAGTGAAGTGGAACCAAAGTCTGTGGAAATGAATCAAGATGGAATGTGTTTTTGTGATTGTGCAGCTGTGTGTGTGTGTGTGTGTGTCAAACATGTTTTCAGATTTTAACAATTTGAGGCTCATCCTCACGATGGAGGATGAACAGCTGATCGGAACAAAGACTCCACCCTCAGCAAACACACACTGAACACCCCCTGAACCCCCAAAAGACAGAACCTCCAGACTTGAAGCTCCACCCACAACTAATAAGTACCAAAGAGTCCAGCTGAGCCAAGCATACTTCAAACAGAACCACAATAATCCAGTCCAGTGAGTTGGTTCCGGAGTTTGGGGTCCAGTGAGTTGGTTCTGGAGTTTTGAGTCCAGTGAGTTGGTTCTGAAGTTTGGGGTCCAGTGAGTTGTTTCTGGAGTTTGGGTCCGCTGTGTTGCTCCGCCTCTTGGTTCTTCCTCTCTGATGTAACACAACGTTCAGTTTTATACAAGTTCAACCGTGAAAAACCCAAACTGTCACATCGACAAAGTTCTTATTACACGTTGAATATTTTTTAAGTTTCTTTTTTCCCGATCTTTTTGTTTTCTTTTATACTTTATCATCGTCATCATCATCATTATTGTTATTATTATTATTATCACCTTTCTTTTTTTTTTTCTTGTTTACATTATGGCTACAAGTCTTAAAAGAGTTCTTGAGTCCGGTCCAGATAAAACTCCATTCTGGGTTGTTTGGTCCGAGTCCGGTCCAGTTCTGACGAGTCTGTTCCGGTCTTTACATGGCACTGGGCTTGTAGCTCTGCACAGTATTTTCCCCTGGGCTCGGTGAGCATGGCGCTGTAAAACATGGCTCTTTGTGGGTTTAACAAACTGCACCAACCCGAGTCAAAGTTCACCAGCTGGTGCGAGTCCAAAACCACAGGTTCCAGGTGGTCCTGGTCCTAGAGAATGAAGACTGAGGTCTTTACTTCCAAAAATGAGCGGCCCCACCTGCGTCTTCATGAACCTGTGAGTCTGTGCTGGAATGTATTTCTGTTCACAACTCTGGTGAGATCCACAGTCTTGATTGGTCGGGCAGTATGTTACTCAAGAGACTTCTTGAGCAACAGGAAGTCAGAGGCCAGCGCGACTGACCAATGATGAGCGGGGTCAAAGGTGAAGAGAATTAATGAGGAGGGAAGGGAACGAGGAGGAGGCGGGTGTATGGACACAGGTACTGGTCGGTCAGCAGGCATCGGGCTCAGTGTGCTGTGGTACAGAGTGATTGTCCAGAGAGAGTTGTTGAAAATGTTGGATCGTGCTGAGGCTTGGCCAAACAATCCAAAGTATTCCCACATAATTAATTTGCCTCCTTCATGAATCCCGATGAATCCTTTACAAAGATGTTCAGAGGAGAGTCCGATATTCTAGCTGACGACGTGAGATTCTTCTTTCGTTGAAGATTCACCTGATCTTCTGACGCTGAATCTGGATCGCTCCAGACACGGATAATTTTGAGGTAAGAAACTTCTGGCATGACTCAAACTTTGGAACTCTTGAGTTGAGATTCATCGCATCTTTAAGGTAAGCTCACGTTTGTTGTGGTTTTGCTGCGCCTTTCCGATCATTAGCTCAGGTTCTTCACATTCCAGACCAGACCATGTTCTTATAGAGACATCTGTAGCGTTGACAGTAAAGTTCCCTCAACCTTTGACTCTGCAGCCGAGTCTCCAGAAGGTTCCACACCTGGCTGAGAATCCTGGGGTCCCGTCAGTTGGTCCTGACATCCCGTCTCAGTCTTTAGTCTGGTTTTTCCACAGCTCTGATCCCTGTCCACACCTCAGGCAGATTTAAATCAAACCGACAGATGAATCAAGGTTTGGGGTTTTTTCTCCACGTTGAAATCACGTGATAAAAGTTTCCAAAAAAAACAAGTTCCTGCCCCAAAAACCAACAAACAGAGGTAGTTGGGGTCTCAGTCAGTAACTCTCTAAATCACTCAATTAATCAATCAATCAATCAATCAATCAACTGATAGATAAATGACTGAGGGATTGAACTGTGGCAGTCACTTCAGTCCACCATGAATCAGTTCAGCTGACTGTTCAAACAGTTCAGAAAAACAAAATGCCCTGAATTCCCCGCCCAAAACTTCTCCATCAGTCCTGTCATCTTCTTCCTCTGCTCCTCCTGCTCCTCCTTCTGCTGCTCCTGCTCCTCCTCCTCCTCCCCCTCCTCTCAGCTGCTCCCAGACATCAGGTTGATGGCTTGTTCCAGTTTGTGCCTCAGTTTGTGTTTGCGACAGTAACCGTCCCGGTCCAACGCCGTCAGAATCTACAGACACAGAAAAACATGGGACATGATTTCAGAACCAACACGGACCACAAGGTCTAATCAGGTAAACTGTCCTGATCCAGAACCAACGCGGACCACAAGGTTTAATCAGGTCAACTGTCCTGATCCAGAATCAACGCAGACCACAAGGTTTAATCAGGTCAACTGTCCTGATCCAGAACCAACGTGGACCACAAGGTTTAATCAGGTCAGCTGTCCTGATCCTGAACCAATGCAGACCACAAGGTCTAATCAGGTCAATTGTCCTGATCCTGAACCAACGTGGACCACAAGGTCTAATCAGGTCAACTGTCCTGACCAGAACGAACTTCTGAACCAAACGCTCATTCAACAATATCAGAAACTGTGTGTTAGCATCCAGCTAATTTGACAGCCAGTCAGTCTACAGTCAGTCTAAATTAATCAAGAAAGAGCAATGGATTGGAAACTGTTAATCTAGTTTTAAACCCATCATAATGTAATCCTCATTCTTTGTTGCTGTTGTTGTTTGTCATTGATCACAGCTGAAACAAATGTCAAACTTCTAGCAGAAGCTCCGTCTCCCTCACCTCCTCCTTGTACTTGTTGATGTAGAAGTAGAGCTCACTGAGCGCGCTCAGTGTGTTGAACTCATTGCCATGGAGACGGGACTGTTCCACCAGGTAAGCGTCCATGTCCTGATCACTGATGCTGGACATTTTTGAAATGTCCCTGTAGTATCTGAGACACACACACACACACACACATTGATTGTGTTATGGCTCATTAATAATGAAAATGATCATTTAAAAAAAGGAACAGTTAGCATGTTCGCTACCCCTTCACCCAGCTCAGTTTGCTGTATTTTAGCAGTTAGCTACCTGTCCACCCAGCTCTGTTAGCTGTATGTTAGCTGCTAGCTACCTCTCAACCCAGACCTGTTTGCTGTATGTTAGCAGTTAGCTACCTCTCCACCCAGTTCTGTTTGCTGTATGTTAGCACCCAGACCTGTTTGCTGTATGTTAGCAGTTAGCTACCTCTCCACCCAGTTCTGTTTAATATATGTTAGCAGTTAGCATGTTAGCTACCTTTCCACCCAGCTCTTGTAGTTGGGGATGTCTTTAGCGTAGAGCAGCTTGTTGGACGGAGAGTCTTTTCCGAGTCGGTGCTCGGACGTAGAACACGAGTCCATAAAGGTTTGAGCAACGACGGACAGACACGCGTCAGTGATGCTGCTTTTATGGATGTCGAAGACAAACTGAGGGTTTTTAATGACGTTGACCCAGAACCTGAGAGGGAGACTGCACACAGGAAACAGGAAACACAGAAAACACAGAAAACACAGCGTCACAGTGGGTCACAGTGGATCATAGTGGATCACAGTGGATCAGCTGATCGTCATCACTCTCTCACCAGTTGCTCTTCCACGTGTGTCGCACGTCCGGGTCGCTGATCTGCCGTTTGTCCGCCTGCTCGTCCAGGAAGTCAAACATGTACTTGATAGCCAATGGAAGGGCAGAGCCGCGGTGGGCGGTGCTGAACACCGTCTCAAACAGGTCGTCCACAAACTTCTGCAGTGTGCCCTGGTGGTGGAAGGACCAAAGTGCAGCATTAGACTGTGTTTGTGTGTGTGTGTAGTGAACTTTTTTCAGACCTGCTGGTGTGTGTGTGTGTGTGTGTGTGTTAGACTGTGTTTGTGTGTGTGTGTAGTGAACTTTTTTCAGACCTGCTGGTGTGTGTGTGTGTGTGTGTGTGTGTGTGTTACCTGCGCCAAAGTAGTCTGGCCCAGGTAGATCTCGTGGTAAAACCATCTTGCTGCCTCGGGTTCTCGTTGATCACTGTGCTCTCGTGGGTTCTTCACTCAGTGCTGCCAAAAGTTTTGTTCCTAAAACAAATACAGATTAAGATTAGATTAAGACAGTTTAAGAAACACACACACACACACACACACACACACACACACACACACCAGCAGGTCTGAAAAAAGTTCACTACACACACACACAAAAACAGTCTACACGCACACGCACACGCACACACTCCTGTAGTACCTGTCTCCTGGTCTGGTGTGATCATCGGAGCTCTGGACCTCAGACTGTCTGGACTGCTGGATGTCCTAAGTAACGATTCTGAGGACACACAGGTCAGAAATCTGTGAGTGTGTGTGTGTGTGTGTGTGTGTGTGTGTGTGGGTGAGTGGTGTGTGTTGTACCATATCTGCTCAGGGATCTGGTGAAGGTGAAGGAGTTTGCGATGTTGTATGCAGAAACCTGCTTCTGGACCAACGCCACCAAAGAGCCGTCTGTTACCTAGCAAAAAAGAGCAACACCTCAGTCAGCTGTGTGTGTGTGTGTGTGTGCGTGTGTGCGTGTGTGTGCGAGTGTGTGTGTTTGTACCTGGTAGTGAGCCAGTGTGTTCAGTCTCTTCCAGTCACTCTCGATCTTTGTGGTCACGTCTTCGTCCTGCAGGATGATCCGGGTCAGACGACCCTGGCGCCATTCTGACATCACACAGATGCACAAACACACACACACTAAGATAATGAAGGTGACATCTCTTTAAAATGAAGGTATGTGTGTATGTAGTGGGCATGACGTGTGTATGTAGTGGATGTGACGTGTGTATGTAGTGGGCGTGGCATTGTGTAGTGGGCGTGGTTACCCAGGTCCATGTCGTCGGCCTGTGGTCTCTGTGAGAAGGGGATTCCTTTGTAAACAGCGTCCAGGAGTTTGTCTTTGACCTGCGTCACCGTGTCACAGTTCAAAACCTTCACCGGGACCTCCGTTCCCGCCTCGCCCTCCGGAGGGATACACATCAGTGTCTGAGGGGGCGGAGCAACATCCATCACTCATCATTACACAGTGATTAAAAGAATAACAGTATTCACTGAGGCGACATTTAATTTCCGTCCACTGATAATCAGTCATCAATAATCATGACTGTAACTGTGTGTGTGTGTGTTACCAGCTGTTTATAGTCGATCTGTTGTCTGATCAGTTTGTCTTCACTCAGTGAATAACGAGCTTCTCCTGTGATGGCGTCGATCGGTCCTTTCTCCATCTGCTGCTTGATGGCGCAGTAGAGCATGAAGAGAGGCTCACCAGCACACTCCTGACACACACACACACACACACACACACACTCAGTAACTGGACCTTGGTCCATTTTAAGGACAGAAGGAAAGGAAGCTGAGGATGAGTTACCTTGAGGAAACGATGCAGCAGGAATGTGAACCAGTTTGTCAACATCTTCTCAGCGACCGACTCTGTCCTGCATATTAGAGGTCAAAGGTCAGGTCAGCACCATCTTACTTAATACACAAACGTCATGATAAGACTGTGGATGATGATGATGTCATAAATGGGGGGCGGGCACCGACCTCCTCAGCAGCAGTTTGGGATGGTTCCTGTTTTCCAGGTTCTTCTCGATCAGGTCGGCGAGCAGCTGTTTCAACACCACGGTGGCGTATTCCATACGACCCTAAACGCAACACCGTCTCATTAGTGAACACCAGTTAACACAGCTAACAGTTACTGACAGATAACTAAGCATCTAATAACAGTTATTAACATATAACTAAGCATCTATTAATAGTTATTAACAGATAACTTAATAGTTACTAACAGATAACTAAGCATCTAATAACAGTTATTAACAGATAACTAAGCATTTAATAACAGTTATTAAAGATAACTAAGCATCTATAAACAGTTACTAAAAGATAACTAAGCATCTCATAAGAGTTATTAACAGATAACTAAGCATCTATTAATAGTTATGAACAGATAACTAAGCATCTATTAACAGTTATTAACAGATAACTAAGCATCTATTACTAGTTATTAAAGACAACTAAGCATCTATTAACAGTTATTAATTATCTAACATCTATTAACCAGATAATAGGAAACTAAATAGTTATTACAACAGTTATGAGTGGTTAATAGATGTGTAGTTAACATAATAAACATTTTTATATTATTATTTGTGAACATTTGTGAAAGGTCAGAGTTCAGGCACCTGTAGAGCGGCCATCAGCAGCGACGCCACGTTCCCTCTGTCTCTCATCGAGAACGACCTTTGACCTTCCAGAGTGTGAATGAAGGTGAGCAGGAACATCTTGTTGTTGAGCAGTTGACTGAAGAGACGCAGCGCTTTCTCCACGTTAGCCGGAGACTGAAACACAACAGTGTACTGTTGACCTCTAACCTCCCTCTGCTTGTTTGTGTGTGTGTGTGTGTGTGTGTATGAGTTAAACCTACGTCCAGCTCCTTCAGCACCGGGTGCTCCTCGATACCCGGGAACATGACTCTCATGGTGTAGGTCCGATATTCCAGGAAGGGAATCTTGACTCCGTCCATATCATTGGTCAGTTCCTGGATGTCGGTCTGAAGCTCGGCAAACGCTGAGTCACACAAACGTACGTTAACTCACAGATATTTTCAAATGCATCGATAAAAGTGGCGTTTCAAACGTCGAGCAATCCGTACCCTCCTTGCACTCTAGCGCCACCCGGCTCTCCAGGTTGTCCATCTGCAGCTGCAGACGCTTCAGAGTGCGGTCTGCGTCGCGTGTCTTCCTCTTGTAGGCGATCAGCACGGCGATGATGGCGATGAGCAGGACGCCGCCGCCCGCTCCGATGCCAATGATGGCGGGAAGAGTCAGCGCACTGTCCGAGTAGATGTGCAGCGTTCCCGGAGAATATTCCAGACCGCCCACCAGGATCTACAGAGAGAGGGAGAGAGAGAGTGTGTGTGTGAATGAGTGTGTGAGTGTGAATATGAGATGAGATGAGATTCAACTTTATTGTCATTACTCAAATACAAGTTTCGGGTAACGAAATGAGGTTTGCATCTCACCAGAAGTGCAACAAGCAGAAAGTGCAGAATATGAATATATATGTACAGAAGTAGATTTGTTCTATGGATAAGTATAAATATAAAGAACAAATATGAATATAAATGAGCGCTATAAATACAATTATATTGTGCAGATTATTATATACAGATAAGGTGCAGTGAATACGGTATATTAAGAGACATATGGATAAATGCTAATTTACAGAATATTTTACAGATTATGGACATATTTTACAGGCGGATAGCTTATTGAGGTGGTATGAACATTCTACATAATAAATAAACAAACAAGAGAATACATTGTTCGGTGTGCAGAATTTAAAGGGGGTGTAACTGGTGTAAGTGTTGTGCAGGGGGGTGAGTGGGGGGCAGAGATCGGAAGGGAGGCAGAGTACAGAGATCGGGGAGCAGAGTTGAGAAGGCAGACAGCTCTGGGGAAAAAGCTGTTCTTCAGTCTGCTGGTTCTGGTCCGGAGGCTTCTGAGGCGTCTGCCGGAGTGCAAGGGGATAAACAGTCTATGGGCAGGGTGGGAGGAGTCTTTGAGGATGCTGTGAGCACGACGCAGACAGCGTTTCCACTGAACGTCCTCAATGGCAGGAAGTGGAGTCCTTGTGATGCGCTGTGCGGTTTTGACCACCCTCTGTAGTGCCTTACGGTCTGTGACGGAGCAGTTTCCGTACCAGACTGTAAGTGGTAGAAATTCCTCAGAACGTCTGAGGACAGGTGGTGACGCTTCAGGATCCTCAGGAAAAAGAGGCGTTGATGAGCCTTCTTTACCAGACTGGAGGTGTTGGTGGACCAGGAGAGGTCCTCTGTGATGTGGGTCCCCAGGAACTTAAAGCTGGAAACACGTTCTACAGCCATCCTGTTGATGTGAATGGGGTTGTTCGTGTTTCTACTTTCTCTCCTGAAGTCCACGATGAGCTCCTTTGTTTTGCTGGTGTTAAGGAGCAGGTTGTTGTCAGCGCACCAAGCGGCCAGATGTCTCACTTCCTCCCTGTAGGCTGTCTCATCGTTGTTACTGATGAGGCCAATCACCGCTGTACCATCCGCAAACTTGACGATGTTGTTGGATCCATGTACAGGCCTGCAGTCGTGGGTGAAGAGGGAGTAGAGGAATGGGCTCAGCACACAGCCCTGTGGTACGCCTGTGTTGAGTGTGAGTGTCCTGACCTAACAAATTGAGGTCTGTTGGTCAGAAAGTCCGTAATCCAGTGGCGGAGGGAAGTGTTGAAGCCTAGGTCTCCAAGTTTGGTGTTTAACTTGGAGGGGATGACAGTATTGAAAGTTGAGCTGAAATCAATGAACAGCATTCTTGCGTAGTGTTATTTTTGTCCAGATGTGTGAGCACACAGTGCAGCACGGTGGAGACTGCATCTTCTGTGCTCCTATTGCTAACTGGTAAGGGTCCAGTGTGGGTGGGAGGCAGTTCTTCATGTGTGCCAGGACCAGTCGCTCAAAGCACTTCATAATAATGGGTGTGAGTGCTACAGGGCGATAGTCATTCAGGCACTTCGGGCGCACATATGTGTGCGTGAATGTGTGTGCGTGTGTGAATGCTTTTCTGAAAGAGGCGGGGCTAAGGCACTCACCATGACTCGCTGCTCTCCGGTCAAATCCGGCGAATCACAGAGCAGCTGGTTCTCTGACACAGTCAGCTGACACGGAGACTCTCCAATCAGAACTGTGTAGTTCAGACGGTTGTTACCAGGGGTGGGCGGGACCAAGTTCTTACCCTGACACATACATACACACACAATGTTAGACCACACCTCCTCCTCATCTTTTTCATTTCTTCTTCGTCACTTCCTATTTTCATTCTCACCTTCAGGATGATGGGTGACCCCGGTTTGACCTCCAGGATTCCAGAGTTTCCCAGGGGGTCAAAGGTCGGGTTGGGGTAGTGCATGAAGGGGGTGGAGTTTAGGATGAGCAGTGCCGACACCTGGACAGGAAGGTAAACAAGTAATTTCATGCTTGACCTCCTCCCGAGTAACCGATTACTTTACCAAGCACTTACCTGGTCAAAGATGAAGCCAAACTCATCGGGGCGCAGTGCCCCCTCTGGTGGGTGGGGTTTACTGTAAACCAGTCCAGGAGCCAAACAGGTCATGGTGCTGTCATTGACGATGGAGCACAACTGACCACAGAAGACAACTGAGATTAAAGCTCCACTCAGCAACTTTGAAACCACTACGACTAATCACCCCACCCCCTCCACAGAGACACGCCCCCAAAACACTGGAAGAACGTGTGCTTGTCTAATATGTAATTTATAACACCAACGTGTATTCATGTGTTCATGTATTCATGTGTTCATCTCGTGCTTACATTGCTAGTTTCCACTCCTCCGTACTTTGCTCGGACTTTGGGTTCTTGAATGGTCTGCAAGTTTGTTCCTGTTACTGTAATCACTGTACTACCACTACACACACACAGAGACACACACACACACACATTAATTATTGATTGATGTTAACGATGACAGGTTAATGATGATTGACAGCTGACTCAGGATTTACTTCAGGATGGTCCAGTTGGGTTCGATGCTGCTGATCGTCGGGTCTTCAGTGTAAATATATTTGGTCTCTAAACTCGTCACCTCAGCTCTGTCGATCATCAGACGGATGGGGGCGGGGCCAGAGCCTGACAGGGAGGCGGGAGTTATGCAGATTATTTCCCGATTGGTCCGTCTGTAAGCAGAGGAGCGGAGTGTTTCACTGCGACGTGTATTTGTGTTTCATGCATTCATGAGTTGATCTGTGAGCGCGGAGGATCCACTCACTTGACGAACAAACACTCCTCCTTGTCGATGAAAACACTGACGCTGCTGCCGGCGTCCAGGTATCGGCCCGTCACCTTTAACCTGGTTCCCCCGGAGACGGGACCCTTCTCCGGCCAAACGCGGCTGAAGATTGGGCTCTGGAACGAAGAAAGAGTCAACATACGATTCAGCCGACGAACGCCACTCACGACATTCCAAGAACACGGCGACACTAACCACGAAAGAGTACGTCTGCGTGGACAGAGTCCGGTACTCAGCGCTGCAGACGCCGATACAGAGCTCGACGGGACCGCCGGGAGAGTGAGGGAGGAGCGCTTCGGCCATGTCGCACACAATCCTGTGCACACACACACACAGTAAGAGGACGCACTCACAACATGCTGACTAACATGCTAACGTGCTAACACGCTCACTGACCTCTCAGCGCTGATATACTGTGAAGGGACGGGATTACAGCGGACGCCGGCCACCTGCACATGAGCGATCTCCTTCACCTGAAGACCCAGGTTCTCCCCCTCAATTGTCACCCGGGTCCCGCCCTCACGAGGCCCCGTCAGTGGGTCGATCTGAGAGGGAGGAGCACGTGTCAGAAGGGAGGAGCAGTGTCAGGAGGGAGGAGCAAATGTCAGGAGGGAGGGGTAAAGTGTCAGGAGGGAGGGGTAAGGTCAGGAGAGAGGAGCAAGTGTCAGGAGGGAAGAGCAAGTGTCAGGGAGGGAGGAGCAGTGTCAGGAGGGAGGAGCAAATGTCAGGAGGGGAGGGGTAAAGTGTCAGGAGGGAGGAGCAAGTGTCAGGAGGGAGGGGTAAAGTGTCAGGAAGGAGGAGCAAGTGTCAGGAGGGGAGGGGGAGGAGGAGCAAGTGTCAGGAGGGAGGGGTAAAGTGTCAGGAGGGAGGCAAGTGTCAGGAGGGAGCGGTAAAGTGTCAGGAGGGAGGAGCAAGTGTCAGGAGGGAGGGGTAAAGTGTCAGGAGAGAGGAGCAAGTGACTTGGCGTTCTCACCTTGGTGATGCGCGGGTGGCTACAGCGCAGGTTGTGTCGACCGTGGTACATCCAGTTGTCTTCGGGGGCGGGGCAATGTTGCTGCAGGAGACACCTCCTGGTTTCCGTACACCAGCCGCACTCGAACGCAGCAGGCGCTTTGAGACACTGACCGCAGCTGGAGCGCTGAGCCTCGCACTTGTACAGCAACGCTGACCAAACATACACACACACACAGTGACACGGTCAGCTTCAGTGAGTCCAACCAATCATTGTATTGTGGGCGGAGCCAGCGTTACCTTTCATGGACGCAGGCTTGTCGATGAAGAAGTCTCCATCCCAGACGATGGAAAAGTCCACAGGGAGGTCACCGACTTCATCGCCCTCATACCAGTACTGCAGAGACACACACACACACAAAAACCTCTGAATCCATTCTGCTTTATATTGGTTACCATGGAGACCTGAAGCCACCATGACAACCCTGCTGTGGTGTGCAGCAACAACCAAAAGATCTTTTCTGCAGAACCTCAAGAATGACCATATTCATAACTGAGTGCAAGTATGTGTGTGTGTATGTGTGCATGTGTGTGTGTGTGTGTGTGTGTGTCGAATGATGATTTTCCATTTAAAAAGCTGAGTCTCACACACTCACTCCTGAATTTCTCTCAATACAAAACTAAAGTATAAAGAGGAAGGAGGTGAAAACACAGCTGTTGCTTCTCCGCTGCCTCGTGTGGTCACTTTATGTCATTGAGGTAAACCTGAACCAAGGACTTTTAATGCCGAATTAACAAAATAAGACATTTGAACTTGGACATTTGGACTTTGGTGTGGGAGAGTGAGTGTCTCACAGTTACAGACAAAGACGTGAACATGTGACGTAGATATCGTGGATTTAAACTGGATTTTATTACACTGTGTCGACCGTGGTACGTGGAAGGCATTTTTTTACATGCCTTAAAACTAAAAAGGCGATCACATGACTGCGTTCAAGGCTGTGTGTGTGTGTGTGTGTGTGTGTGTGTGTGTGTGTGTGTCACCACTAAGTGTTGCACTGACTCATCAGATGACTGCGAGTTTTACTTCACTCCACTTGGTGGCAGTAACGCTTCCCTGTGACTGTCTGACAGTTTTATGTTAATCACATTGTCGTGGTGATCATCATGATGACATCATCATATGACATCATCACAGAACGATGATGTAATCTGATCAGATCAGACCAGACCAAATTAAAACCAGACCAGACCAGATCAGACTAGATTAAACCCAGACCAGATTAAGACAAGACCAGATCAGACCAGTTCAGATCAGATCAGATCAGCAGACAAAGACACAGTGTTTAAAGGTGTGTGCGTGTAGAGTAGAGTGTAGAGTGGGAGCAACAGTGCATGCTGGGTAGCGCGGTGTCTCACCGAGGTGTTCTGACACTGAATGCAGGACGAGTTGAAGCGGACGGCAGGAATCCTCTGAACTTTGCCCTGGATGTTAAACACACACTCATAATTCTTCTGACCCGACTGAGGCTGCGGCAGATTACGAGCTCGCAGCGTGATTGGACGCACCATCCCGGCCGGAACCAGGATGTCAGAGGTCGGGAGGATCTGAGGACAACCCTGCGAGGGGAGAGAGGGGAGAGAGGGGAGAGAGACACAGAGAGAAAGAGAGAGGGAGGAGAGAGAGATAATTTATTTACAATGAAAACACAACTTGCACTTTTCAAAATAAAAGTCTGAATATTTTATGTATAATATGTGTCTGAAATGAATAAATGTAATATATTATGTATAATATATACTTATATATGTGTATATATAAATATAAATATATACACACACATTTATATATACTATATATATATATATATATATATATATATATATATATATATATATATATATATATATATATATATATATATATATATAGTACATATACATATACATATATAGGTAATATACTGGAGACCACATACCTGTGTGTGTGTGTGTGTGTGTGTGTGTCAGTAATGGACAGCTGGTGACAGATCCAGGCTGTGGAGCGTCCTGGGGCTGCTGGCAACACACTCACACATTCACACACACACACACACAGTCTCTCACTGAGGTGAAACCTTTATTAACGAGCGTCACCACGGTAATTAATTACCTTTTGAGTGACAGGAAGACCATTAACTCCACAGGAAGTGGATCAGAGCACAGCGGACACCACCATGACTCTGTGTGTGTGTGTGTGTGCGTGAACCATCCATCACTTTTCCACTTTAAAAATCCTCCTGTTTAATCTTAATTAAAGGGCAGTTCCACCACATTCACACACAGCCATTTCACTGCTGTTGCTGTGGAAACATGTTCTCTCTGCTGTTAAGCCCCGCCTCCTTCCGAGGAAGTGAACTGAAAGAGATGGTCTGGTCGACAGGGGATTTCCCACTGTTGCCTAGCAACATAGCTGCAACTGGACATGGGACATATCTTCATCTTCACTATCATTATTATCATCATAGTCATCATCTCTGTTATCATCATTATCATCATCTTTGTCATCATCTTCACCATCATCATTATCATCATCTTCGGCATCGTCAACATCTTCATCATCATCATTATCATCATCTTCGGCACCATCAACATCTTTATCATTTCACCAGAAATGAATCACCTGTTGTGTGGAAGGGGGAGGAGCCTGTGGAGTGGTGAGGCGGGGCGTAAATGGAGACACAGCTGATGTCTCAGTGGTGTTGAAAGTTGGATAAGTTTATAATCACAGTGAAGAAGGAGACCTTTAATTTGAAGGAGAAACAGGAAATGATGACCCCCCCCATTAGTCTAACTGCCTGGAAATTAACATTAATTACTGTGATTGGATGCTTTCATGTCAATTAAGTAGCTTTTCATCTTACATTAACCAATTAACTAAACACACGTTGTTACCATCAGTGAGTCGTCATGACAACGAGACACCAACACACACACGGCTCCAAGCTCGCCTCCACTGCTGGGATAGAGCAGAGCCAGAGCAGACGGTTGTCATGTTGTCCATTTGTGCGTACATGTGTGTGGGTCTGTGTGTGTGTGTGTGTGTCTGTGTGTGTGTGTGTGCATGTGGTGTGCGTATGTGCGTGTGTGTACCTCCATGTTGCTCACTCGTCCCTCCTGGAAAGACCAGTCCTGCAGGTTGTTGGTGCAGGTGTGACGGTATTTACACCAGTGACACGGGAACACACTGCTCACACAGGAAGTACACCTGAGGGAGAGACAGAGAGAGAGAGAGAGAGAGAGAGAGAGAATTGAATTTGAAAATTGAGAGAGTGAGAGAAGCTAACATCTGCTAACATCAGATGCTAACATCTGCTAACATCAAATGCTAACATCAGATGCTAACATCTGCTAATATGAGATGCTAACATCAGCTAACATTAGATGCTAACATCAGATGCTAAAGTCAGCCCACATCAGATGTTAACATCAGATTCTAAAGTCAGCTAACATCAGATGCTAACAGCAGATGCTAAAGTCAGCTAACATCAGATGCTAACATCAGCGAACATCAGTGCAAACAGGTCACATGACTCTGAGGTAACATGAGACAGCAGAGACATAATTTCTTCTTCTTCACTTTGCTAAGGTTCTAAAATCATACAGGCTGTTTCTCAATACTCAAGTAAGCAAGTACGTACTTGCTTACTTGGGAAGTATATACGCTTCCAATGATGTTTAAATGATGCCTCAAATGATGTTAAAACAGCGTTCCGGGACAAATCTGAAATAAAAAATATTTATTTCAGATTTATATTTCTATTATCTACAGCTATGTTCCGCCGAAATGTATTCTGGGATACATGGCCATCCCAAGTACGCTTAAGTCACCTCCGATGCATACTTGGTAAAAATGGGCGGAGCGAGAACACTTCCAGGTTTGAGAACCGTCCTCGCTGTTCGCTTACTTGAGAATTGGAACAGAACTTGGACTGAGGCCGATGACGTTTTCACAAGTACAGGAGTACGCACAAGTACAGATATTGAGAAATGGCCACAGTTTCAGTAAGGAGAGGAGGAGGAGGAGTGTCCAGACTTACGAGTCGAGCACAGAGCAGTTGTAGTAGATGAAGTTGGTGCTGATGAATTTCTGTTTTGTTTCTGTGGATCGAAGACTGAGCTGAACCACACGCTGCTCACCTGTAATTACATCATCACACACTTTAGCGAATCAGCTGTCAGCACCACAACACCACCGAGTGTGTGTGTGTGTGTGTGTGGCTCTCACCAGGGGAGTGTGTGTGTGTGTGTGTGGGCAGCTCTCTCAGTGACGGTGACACACACACAACCTGACCGTCCTCCATCACCTCTGCGCTGCTTTCACTCAGGTCCTCAAACACGCAGGAGACGCCGCCGGTCAGAGCAGGAACATTCTGCACCCGTATGGTCAACTGCACAGAGGTAAAAGGTCAAATCAATCACTCATAATTCATATTTCTTCTACCAGGGTGTGCCTGCTGGGACAAGGACAGATGTAGCAGCATGAAAAGTTGGGGGTGGAGCCTCTGAGGGGCAGAGCTGTGTGTGTGTGTGTGTGTGTGTGCACACCTGCGTCGGTGGTGAGGTGACGGACATGTTGCTCGGGGTAACAGTGATGTCGACACACTGGTCCAGCTGAGTGTTAAAGTGCTGAGGCTCCTCCCACTTCTCACAGGCTTCCAGTGTGGAACACCTTTGGGGAGAGGTCAAAGGTCAACACAAGCTAATTTTCTTCATTAATTTATAAAAATATTCTTCAACATTTTTGAATCATTGTTCGATTTTGTACATTTTTAAATTGATCTTTAAGGTAAATAAAAAAAACTTTAAAAGTTTTTTGTTACGCAAAACAATGAAAAATTGTTTTCTTTTAGTAAAATAAACAATATATATTATTTTTAATCAACTTCAGTTGTTTGGCTAACTTTAGCTATCATATAGCTAACTTTAGCAGTCTATGTCTAAATTTAGCTATCATATGGCTAACTTTAGCTGTCTATGGCTAACTTTAGCTGTCTATGGCTAAATTTAGCTATCGTATGGCTAACTTTCGCAGTCTATTGCTAACTTTAGCTTTTACTGCTAAAGTTAGCCATATGACAGCTAAACTTTAATCTACAGAACATGTGTAGAAAGTCAGGAACTTTGACTTTCCTCAGACCTTCACTTTAAAATGACTGGTTTATTTTATGACGATAAAAGTATTCCGCAGGCAGATTAAAGATGGCTCCCTCTCACGCGCTGAGGTGTTGTAAACGGGCAGTGAACTGGATACCTGTGCTGTTTATTCACCTGGTCGTCGGCTGGTCTTATTACGCATATGTCGTGGAGCTGTGTGTGTGTAAGTGCGCTCATTTTCCTAAGTTCGAAGTGTGTCGTAGTGAGGCACATATTACACATACAGCACGAGCTGCTGTTTACTGCTGTCAGGGGGTTGCCAAGTTTGATAATCTGGTGGGACTTTAGATTTATATTATAAAACACTTGGGTTTAAACATTTCAATTGTCAATGTTTTACTTTTAAAATGAATGTTTTGTCTTCATGACAGCAGTATGTATGTTTGAGAGTCTGGGAACAAATGATTAATAACTTAATAAAATACTAAACCATCTGCAACTGCAAATATGAGTATACATTTTACAGATTTATTTGAAAAATGAGCATTTTAAAGCTCTTTTTGAATTAACAGTTGATTTTCATCAGTGAATAATCTATATTTTTGTGATTAACTGATCATTCTTTTGGTTAATAAATGCCAGAGAACACAGACAATGACAACATCCTCAATTGTGTTGCATATGTTGTCACATTAAAGAAGCTACAGTCAGAAAACTAAAATAGATAAACTATTCAACTAGTTGTTTTTTTACCCCTAATCCTTTGTTCCTGTTTTTGTGTCAAATAATGTCAACTGCAACGCTGAGTAAGAAATCATTTTAATTTACAGAATAGAAGCTGTCTTGAAATATGTCTGTAATATGCAGCTGTTAATGCATAATAATATATTAATTCAAGTACACATTATACACAATGTGTCATTAACCAAATGTCAGTGGCTGTAATATGTGTTAAAATAGGGTTTTACTCATAGTTTTAAGGAACTAATTATAAATTATAATTTATAAATAAAATACTGACATTTTAACGATTCACTGGACAAAATGGTTATTTTTGCTTTTTCAGTCAATGAAGTTTACAATTGTGTTTACTCATATAATTTGTACATGCATGCATTTGTTTTAGATTCATATGACTCATAACGAGCCTGAACAACTAATGTAAAGGAAGTATTGTACGTGCTATTCAAAGGATGCATTCTCTGTGTGTGTTCAGCAGTTAGACGCTGCTCATTCATGCACTCACAGTAGGTTTTCATTACATCCAGTGTCAGGCTGAAACCCATGATACATACTGTACCAGCATCAGGGACATCCCTGCTGCTTTAACAAAGCGCTCTGTCACGGGTGGGTCACTGCTGTCTGTGCCAGGCTGCTGCCACATGGAATGACAAAGTGTGTGTGTGTTCTTGTATGGGTATCTTTGTGAGGACCAACAAACTTGTAAACCATTGTGAGGACCGTGAAAAGTGAAAAGAGGTAACATTGTGGCTGGTCCTCATGTTCTGTTTTAAGGGTTAAGACTTGTTTTAGGGTTAGAATTGCGTGGTTAAGGTAAGGGTAAGGGGCTAGGGAATGCATTAAGTCTGAGTGTCCTCACTACGAATGCTGCACACACGTGTGTGTTGTTTGTTCTTGTATGGGTATCTTTGTGAGAACCGAAAACATTGTAAACCCTGAGGACAAATTGGCTGGTCCTTAAGTTCTTTAAATAGCTTTTTGAGGGTTAAGACTTGGTTTAAGGGTTCAGGTTAGATTTGGATTTTGGTTAAATGAGGACACTTTGGGAAGATTAGGGCAGTTTGGCTGGTCCTCATGTTCTTTCACCCCTTAGGAACTGTCCTCACCTTCCCAAAGTGTCCTCACTCCCTATAGTTGGCTGTTTCTCATGTTCCGCCATGTCTTAAAAGGGCCTTTTTAGAGGGGTTAAGTCTTGGTTTTAGGGTAAGGGCTAGAATTAGGTTTAGGTTAGGGTAAGGGGGTCAGGAATGCATTATGTTTTTGCATAGGTTTTTCATTATGTTGTTACCTCTTAAAGACCTTTTCTAGCATAAACACTGACCTTGTCAGGACCAGTAGTCCTCATGGAGACCAAAAGCTGGTCCTAATGGGGTTAGGGTTCGGTGTTAACCAAACGTGTGCTCATGCATTGTTAGGACATGAATGACTGCTCTCTTACATGTTTGCTGTTTCTCTGCCTCCCGTAGATACAATCCCAAATAATGAAGAACGAAGTAAGTGACTCGTGTCAATTATTTACAGTAGAAATGATCCCAGAGATGCTTCACAATAAAACAACATTTCTTTGGTTTTTGTCTTTTAACAGTCAGCTACTTGGTCCTCTTTCACGTCTCCATCACCATGTTCATATGGTCGTACTGGAAATCGATCTGGTCCACACCAGCCAGTCCTACAAAAGCAGTAAGCCAAGAAAAAACACAATGCAGACTCACTTTAAACATGCTGGTTTTTATGTCTAGTTCAAGTGTTACTGATGGCCTGTCTTCGCCCTGTCTTCGCTCTCCCCGTCAGTTTTGTTTGCCTCGAGCAGAGAAGGAACTGTATGAGAGAGAGGAGCGAGCTGAGCGGCAGCAAGAGATTCTGAAGAAGGTGGCGAGGAACTTACCTGTGTATACGCGCACAGTCGGGGGAGGTGAGGCACACGGAACGTCCACGTTTGGCATCATACAGGAAGTACTGAACTAAACACCAAGAGTGAGAGTCGTGTGGAACTGACCGACTTCAACAGCATCACATTAAGTCGTTTGTTTTTATTTAAAAGTTACACACTACAACCTTAACAACGGAGATTATTTTCTGTTGTCACTATTTCCTCTCGTAAAGGAGGAAGGACACTTATAATATGGAAATATCGTCTTCCTCTTTGTCATCGTGTTGTGACCCTGTGTTTTTAAAAAAAGACACATTGCCATGATGCATTCACAGACAGCGTCGTCTTTCCTGTGTTTACGGATTAATTGGTCTCAGGTGTGTTGTCTTCTCTCTACGGGAAACACCTGGCTCCTCATTAAGAGCCCTGCTCTCACCTCACTTGGTTTCACAGGAACATTCTCACAATACAAGTTGACTGTGACTGTGGTGGAAAAGCAACAGTTCACAGTTATTAAATAAATCTGCCTTTGTTTCTTCTCTTAACAGCCGTCCGCTACTGTGACAGCTGCCAGGTGATAAAACCTGACCGCTGCCATCACTGCTCAACCTGTGAAATGTGAGTTTTATTTGTACACAACGTTGTTTCTGCCCCTTGAATTAAAACAAATGTTCCTCTGACCAGCTAATATGCTTTCACAGGCAACAGTCCCAAACATCCAAATCCTTTTATCTTAGGCTACAGAAACAAATATTTTTAAACATGTTGAACTTTTTCTTTATCTTGTGCTGAATGTATGACATGTATAAATCTGCTATATTTTAGTAATTATAGGCATGTTTTCTTATTCTCATCGCTGCAGGTGCGTGCTAAAAATGGACCATCACTGCCCGTGGTAGGATTTTCTCATTAATCTATGAATTTGTTAGTTCTTCATGAAATGAAAATGTGCATGCTGTGTTTAAATATGGACAGATCCTACTGCTTGTCTTATGTTTCTGTTTTCTTTCAGGGTGAATAACTGTGTTGGATTCTCAAATTATAAGTTCTTTATCCTGTTCTTGGCCTACGCGTCACTCTACTGTGTCGTAATCTGTGCCACAGTCGTTCAGTATTTCATCAAATTCTGGACAGTAAGCACAAAAACGTCCTCCTTTTTCTTGTCTTGTCATGCTACTGTTTGAAAAATCAAAATACAGAAATCAAATAATGTAAGATATAATTCATTATTGAATATGAATTACCACTATTCAGGGCTGTTGTCACTGTAGTCTTATTATTATTATTATTATTATTATTATTATTATTGTTCATCCTGTGATAGCTCATTAGTTACAGACCTACAGTGAAGTATATAGTGAAATAGCAAAAAGTGTTGTTAGTAAAATGAATGAGCTCAATAATGTACAGTTATGACCTGATATGAGGACAATAAATATTGTTTTTGACATAGAAAGAGACAAGATCAACACTTTTTTCTCTCTTTTTTCGTAGAAACAGCTCCCTGACACGCACGCCAAATTCCACATCTTGTTTTTGTTTTTTGTGGCGGCTCTGTTCTTTATCAGCATCCTGTCACTACTCAGCTACCATCTATGGCTTGTGGGCAAGAACAGGACCACTATAGGTAAGAATAAGTAAATTTGATTTAGCTGAATTAGCGCGTTTGGAAGCCTCCACTCAACTAAAAGTGTTTCGATTGAATTTTCAGAGGCATTCAGAGCTCCTGCTTTCTCGAATGGTCCAGATAAAAATGGGTTTTCACTTGGCTTTAGTAGAAATGTGGCTGAGGTGTTTGGAGATGAAGGAAAGTACTGGATTTTTCCCATTTTCTCGAGGTGAGTCTTCACTGAAAGTGTTATAAACTCTGTAATGTAGTGAAGAAAGAAGAAAGTGTTTATGCTTTTGAATGCTTTTTATTTTATTAGTCTGGGAGATGGTCAATCCTTTGTTACCAGACTGGTGCATATAGATCCTGAACAAGCAAACAGTGTCCTCCAGCATAATGGAAAAAGGCAAGTGTTTTCCTTTTTAACATCATTTTAAACTCAAGCTACTTCTCTTCAGTTGCTATTGTGTTAATCCCTGATGTGGTTTGAAACACAGCCCTGTTAATGTGGGGGAGACGAGCCTGGCTGTGCCTAGTGATACACAACACACAGTGATTGACAACAGCAAAGAGAAAATGGGTATGTTGTTGATTTTGTCACTTTGCTACGTGTAATCTTCAGTTATGGGTATTAATACTGACTTCTTCAAACGATTTGATTCAAATTGACAAGTTCCTGATTTTAATAACATTTGACAACAAGTCAAACCATAGAAACCTGTTTGAGTTCATCATATACAGCCTGGAAGCACAACAGACAGTATGAAGTAGTTACCAAGTTGTCCAGCAGAGGGTGTTTTAAACCCTGTTTGCTCATTAAAAGAAGACAGCAATAATGTTGTTTGGTTTTGTGGTGACATACACAAAGTAAATAATTCAAACTGAGTAAATAAGACATTAGAGACATTGGAGAATATCATCAATTCCAGGTTTGATAAACACTGATTAACATTTTCTGATATTTTACGGACCAAGGAACATAATTGTATACAGGAAGTGGCATATATTACAATATTGATCAAGGATTTTATGAGTGAAGATCATTTAAATGTAGCTTGAAATTTGAATCAGAAAATCACTGTTTTGCTATCATCACTGTTTCCTTTCAGATGAAGGTCAGAGAGACTCTGTGACGGTGGAGCGTGAACCATAGCAGGTATGTGGTCATGACAAGAACACTGTAGAGTTGCACAGACGTGCCATTGCCCTTTGTTGATTTGTACCTTGTTGTTGCAGATACTTCCACACGGAGTTCAGCAACTACGATGCCTTAAATTAGGAGCATCAGCACCTCCACAGGAGCTGTTCTGCACACTCACAGGGTTTTTAAGTTGTTTTTTATAATAAGTAATAAGTTATTCTGCAACAAAAGAATGGGCTCAGACATAAAACATCAAAAAAATAATAATAGAACAAAACAAATATTTAACAAACAATGTACATTCAAACACTGTTTCTTAGAAGGCAAATTAAGAAATTTTAAAACTCATAACACTTGTAATTTAATATAAACTTCTCTTGTATAATGTGGCCGACCATTGGCAGAAGTTCCTTCCGTAGTTCTTTGTTCTGCTTAAATGGTGAAGAAATACTACAAAAAACACACATTAGTGATCATTGACTTTTGGGGATGCTTTGTAAAAAGTAATGTATCATCGGCATACACAGCAATGTGTTTTTAATGCCTCTGCAACTCCTCTCTCGCAAAGTCTCGCAAACACAATAGCAACTGAACTTTAGCCCGCTGATGCTCCGTGATCAAGAACATACATGTCTACATATCTGACTAGTAACTGAGCCGTATATTTCTGATCACATTTAAGTGTAAACTAAAGTTTATAGTGTGTTTGCGAACGTGAACCAAACCAGCTGAAGAATTAAATCTCCTGCAGGGGCAGACCAACAAAGTTAGGTTTGAATCAAGTTGTTCAGGCCAGAATCAGCAACATTAACTTAAAACTCTCTCAAATGGTTGCTTATGTCTTAAGGGTTAGTCTGCAGATTTTTATTCATGGTTCAGTTGACATTCAGGGCTAAATTAAGCACTTGATGGTGAGGTCAAAAAAGACTAAAACAACTATTTATAATAATTTCGTTCAGGAATCTTCTTTGTTTTGAGCCAAATGCATTTAAAATGTTTTATCCTTACACATGAAAAACTGTGTGTAATAATGTTTATTTTCCTAAGCCAATGAACAGTATGTTCACATTCTCTGCATTTATGTAAATGGATTAATCACGTACGATCCCTTACTCAGTATTTATTACAACATTAATGACTAAACCTCAGATAAGGTTATGGATGATGTGAAAGAATGAAGCACAGTGCAATTACGACTTCTAAAGTTTAGTTTACACAAAGAAAGGTTTGGAATGTCTTTCTGTTTACACTTTTATATTATTTTTGCTTTTTATGTTTTATATGATGGATAGATATAATTTAAGTTTGAAATGTTAGGACCAAATCCACTTTAAAAGCGCTAGAATCGCTTCTCTTTGCGTAAGGTTGTCATTTGTTGTCAAGCTTTTATACATTTTCTTTACATGTATGTTGATATTATTTATATTTATTTACTGTGATCAGTCCTTTACTTTGCACTCGTCTAAAGTTGAAAGTCTTATTTGTTTTTGCAGTTAAATGACGAGATTTATTGTCAAGACATTTACAGACAAAGTCCATCACTGAGCTTTAAACCAGGATAGACGTGGATTTCATGTACAAATGTGGAAATGAACGCGTCTCCCTGTTCTTCTGTCACCTGTTTCATTTCATTATATGAAACACATATAAGCAGCAGCAGCAGCAGCAGCAGCACAGTGTGAGGCTGAGTTTTGAAGTGATAAACAAATGTGTAAATAATGACTGAGTGGTCGCCTGTACGTAGTTTCATAACTGATCTCACTGACTGAACTTGGGTTTAATGAACCACCAGCATCATATTGATGGAATTATTCATGCAGGTTTTAATTGTTCTGTCACAATAAATGTCATTTATCTACTATAACTATTACGTGTGATTCTTCTCTGAGACTTGGAAGGGGCTCAGTGGTTAGAGTGACTGTCCAGTAATGAAAGGGTCACTGATATGATCCTTGAACCCCTAATTGCTTTAATTTGCATTTTAATTTTCTCCATTACTACTTTGGTTTATGAGCTTAAAAAAACAGTTTTCATGTTACTGTGTTCTATAGTTTAATGTAGCTGCACTGTCCTGTCCCAGTGTCTTTGATATCTGCTTTAATGCCAAATAAACTATAACTACATGTGTACTACAAGTGCTGGTGTATTTCACAAGAGTTCAAACGTGACTCAAGATCCTCGTCCACTTTCTCACGGTCATTACACGTTTGAGCGGCGGATAAGCTCAGTGGAGTGTTTGGCACTTATTAAACCGAGGCATTGTCTTCCATAGGAACGGAACGAGCTGGCAGCAAGAAAAGGTGAATGACCGCAGTGTCACTCACTGTCCAGTAAGTGTGCCGCAGATAAAAGTCGCTAAGGGCGTCAAAACACGGTGTAGCTTCTTGACCTTTTATATCTTTTAGCACCTTAACTTTTCATTTTTTCTTAACCAGCCACCTGAAATCTCAATTCTCAAAAAAAAACCCATATATTGACAGATTGTTAACATTTAACTCACTGTTTCTAATAATGAAGTCTGTCTATATGAGTCACGGTCAACTGTACTACACTCAAGACACTAAAATGTTTATCTCTTCATACACTTTTATATTTATTGGTAGTAAACAGTGCGCTCTGTCAAAGTTCAACACACACACACACACACACACACACTGAGTCTCATTGACCTTGCAGTGGTTTTAATTGCTGTGACCTCAGTCTGTGAATGAATGAGCAGCAGTTACTTATATGGAGGAAACTCTCATAAACGTTTAAGCGCTGAACTTCGTCGTCTACGCTTTCACTCCTTTCAACTTCACGTCTGCTGCTACGCTGCGGATGCTTTAGCTTCTATCTTTACTAATCTGATCTGGATGGGATTATTCTAAACCATTTTTGAAAAAAATCTGCATAAGATGGAGGACGGCCTCAACGTCACTATTGACCCAGCGTGTTTACAAGAGCCTCCACTGGCTATTGACATAATAAAGCGTAAGTGACCCATTTTTATTACTGATTATAATGAATTAACTACCATTATTATTATTAATATACGTAAAATAGAGAACTTGATAGTATAACAACATGATTTTGATATTTATTTAGCTGACATTAAGAGTCATCTTTATATCTTTTGTTTTCAGGTAAAAAGTGTTAGTTAACTTGAAATTAAGTGACGATAAACGATAAAAAGATGAACCCATTCGTCAGATTATGAAACAGCAGGTATCTTTGTGTGATTATTTGCAACAACAATGTGACGTCACAGTCTGTTGTTTCCTTATCAGCCAATGTACAGTATGCCGTAATCTCTCTGTCTGAGTGACAGATGCACAAGTCGCGCATCTTTTGGGGTTAAATGAACGTGTGTTTGAGTAACAAAATGTTTTAATTGGTTTAAATTGCAGAGCTGGATGTGTTTGAACTGTGCCTGTACGCCATGCTCACCTTCATGTCCTGCATCTCCCTGCTGCTGTACCTGGAGCAGTGTGTCTACATTTATAAAAAACTGCCGTACCCCAAGAAGACGACGATTATTTGGATTAACGGTGCAGCACCGGTGAGTGTTTCAGCCTCATTGTGGAGCAATAACATACTGATGACACCGATGACATCATCATATTTCTCCACGACAGGTCATTTCCACCATGGCTTGTTTTGGGATGTGGATCCCGAGGGCAGTCATGTTCACTGAC